>NW_020950792.1:9409319-9438633 GCF_900497805.2 Vombatus ursinus | reverse complement strand
GAGAGAGAGAGAGAGAGAGAGAGAGAGAGAGAGAGAGAGAGAGAGAGAGAGAGAATGCTGCATCCCCTACTAGACTGCAAACTTCATAACAGAAGATTTTCTTTTTTTTCCACACAATATTGTACAGGTTGCTTTTTCATTATTATTTATTTGAATTTTGTAATTTCATTTATTAATGAAATTTCCATATTTTAAACTCTTGCCACAGGCAACTGATATCTAACTACTTACAGCAATACAGAATTATCTGGGGTCACTGAGAAGTTGATATTTTACCATGGTGACAGAACTATTTATGTGTTAAGATATAGGATATGAATACATATTTTCCTAATTCCATGTTTAGCCTGCCATCCACAATATGATTGTTAACCAACTGATAAATGTTTTCTATGTAATAAATATTGAATAAATTTTGAATAGAATTGAATTTTATTTTAATAATCAATTTTGGTAAAACTTTTGACCAGAAGGATAATACTACATATTGTGAAGATTTATTCTTTCTATTAATTTTAAATTATATACTCATGATGAATATTGGTGGTTTATAAAAATGAAATTCATAGGAAAAAATGACAAGAGAATGGCATCTAGGAGGAAAAAATACAGTAAGAGTAAGAGATAATTGATAGATAATGAATTTAAAGGTCTTTTTTTATATATTGAAAAATAAGAAAGGGACTTAGTATGATGGGTGGAATCTCACTTACAAAATAATGGGAAGGCACAAAAAAGAGTTACATGGCATGGGCAGGCATAAATGGATTGTAGCTACATTATTGAATCACAGATTCATTAGTCTATTTTATTATGCTTATTTGAACATTTCCCTCCTTTATTGCTGGCTCCTGTTATGCTAATTTGTGAGGGTGGGATGAGTGTTATATAGAATTCTAGAGCAAGGCATGGGAAAAATGAATACTTTGAAGGAATCATTGACCATTTTTCATGTACCATTCTCATGTTATCATTGACAAATTATAGTCTTAGGATACATATGCAACTACTGTATTTGAAAACCATCATTTTGAGATGAAAACCTGACATATCTGATGTAGGTGGATATAAATGAATTTTGGTTTTGTACTGGATGAAAAAATACCAGCACCACCACCATCCAAACATCTGGATCTCTGAAAAAGAATTTACCCTTGAATAGAGATGGCATTTATCTTTTTAGTCATGGAAATTTTTATTGTTTTGTTTTTGAACAGTGGAAACTAATTTGTTGCTTTTAATGGCTCTGTCTAGTTTGATAGGTACACTATTCCTCCTATTTGATTTCTGATCCACATAGTGAGCCAATAGTATTTCAACAAACTTAGTTATAATTTGCACATTATACTTTAATATATTTTGATTTTAGTCATTAATATATCAACTTGAGAAATATCATAATATAAATCAAAAGCAATAACAGAATAAAATAAAAACAAGTAAACATATTTACAAATAAAAAGTTATTCTCATATTTGCCTAAGATTACTATTATTGTAGGCCTCATTTACATAGTTAAATAGTATAATATTATATATAGTAGTCATATATTTAGTTTAATGATTTAAGTTTTTAAACCACTTTAATGTTTATCTCAAATTATATGTAGACTCAAGAACTGTTCTCTGTGAGGAACTTAGTAATATATTTCCACCAGGGTTTTTTCTCTCTAACAAAAACAATTATTGTATTAATTCAAATGACAAACACATCAAATATTTTCTGAATTAAAGATTTTTACTTTTTTTCATTCTAATTCATTGCTTGTTTTGGCTAGTTTTTAGCAGCTCTGATATATTTCTACCACAACACCCTCAAATTAGTTATGCATTTATATGGCATGAAAGGATACTTTTTACATTTTAAAAATGGAAACAATAAATCATACTATTAAATTTAAATTTCATTTTTGAATACCTAAAATTTTTATCTTCAACTTCTTGAGTTATTTTAATACTTCATGACTTTAGAGTTTAGGTTTTGTGCGTAACACAAACCCCTAGCCAACTAGTTCAGGTTTGCCTGAATTAAGTTCCCTTCATCAAATGGCTTTCAAAGACTTTTTTTTTCTATTTTAGTCTTAAGACCAATAATTTATTCAGTTGTCTTCTTAGCAAATTAAAGTATAAAGTTTAAAATGGAAGGAGGTGGTTTGAACAGAGAAAAACAAGGTCATTTCCCTCAAGGAATCTATATTCTAATAAGCCAATCAAGAAGCAAAATTAATATGTACATGTAAGTTATAGATAGTATAGTGGAAGGTAATGAAAGGAGGAAAGCTTTAGCAATATGAATAGGAAAGATCTTTTGAAGCAGTAGGAACTGAGCTGGGTCTTGAAGGAGGCCAGAAGAGCCAAAATGAAATTTACTGGTATAGTCTCTGTTTTCATTTTCTTTTTAATCTTTTAACAAACGAGGTTTATCAGCTTTTATTTTTTATTCAACTATATAAATTGTGTTCATTATGTATTGCACACACTGTTCTGATTTAAAAGTCTATGATTATATCTTAAAATTAAAATTACAAAGGATTTACTTCACATGAATGTTTTTAAATGAAATTTCTTAAAAGATGGTTGGTCCAAAACTGCTTGCTTTTTCTTAATGAAGGTATTAATAGAAAAAAAATTCAAAATAATCAAAATTGAAACAAACTACAAGTCAGGATACATCCAATTGTAATTTTATTTTGAGCCTAAAGTTTTTTTAAAAACATATTATCATTATTATTAATTCAAAAATATTGATTATTTACTATATGTATAACTTTATTCAAGAAACCAAGGGATATATAGACAAGTGTGGCATGATCTCCCTATCCTCAATGGTCTTAAAATCTAGTCAATCAGTCAATAAGTTAACAAGGATATATTAAGTGATTACTATGTGCTAGGAATTGTACCAAATGTTGGGGTATGTATAAAGCTAAGCTATAGTTCCTCTTACCTAGATGCTGATAGTCAAACGTGTAGATATGAAAATCCATGTGTATAAATAAAGCATATAGAGGATAAATGTGAGATAAGAGAGGGAAGACACTTGTATGAAGAGAGACTGGGAAAGCTCCTCAAAGAAGTGTTATTTTAGTTTATTCCTTTAGGAAGGAAGGAAATAAAGAAAGCCGGGAAGCAGTGATGAGTAGCTTACCACACTTCTTGAAGAATAGCCAATGAAATTGCAGGCTGCAGATTGATTGTCTTGGTCAAGGAATAGCAAGGAAGCTATTATCATTATATTACAGAGTACTCAAAATAGTTAAATGTTAGAAAAATATTTTTGAAACGTTATAGTAAGTAAATAGCATATTAAGATCAATTGGTATAAAATATATCCCCTAAAACTCCATCTACACAAGATGCTTCCACTTCCTTTCTTCTCATTATCTCATAAAACATTCTTCAATCTAGTTCCCAACCTCATCATTCATCTGAAACTGTTCTCTTTATTTTTTGTTTCTGTTTTTTAGGCAATTGGGGTTAAGTGACTTTTCCAGAAAGCTAGTAAGTGTCAAGTGTTTGGTCTGAGGCCAAATTTGAACTCAGGTTCTCCTGATTCCAGGGCCAGTGCTCTATCCACTGCACCACCTAGTGGCCCCAGAAACTACTCTCTTTAAAGTTGTCAGTGAGCTCTTAGCTGCTCAACTGAATGGCCATTTTGTGATTTCCCATCCTTGATGTCTTTGCAATATTCAACAGTGTTGACCAATTTCTCTTATTGGATACTTTTTTTTCCTCTCTGGGCTTTCAGGACTGTTCTCTCTTATTTTGCCTACCTGTCCAACTGATTATTCTCGGTCAGTTTTGCTGGATCATTATCCATGTTACATCATTGGCTACTTATCTTTTCTATTTTCTTCCACTTGGTGATCTCATCAACTCCAGTCTTTAATTATGATCTCTATGTATATAATCCATGCTCTATTTATTCAGCCCTAGTTGTGCATCACATGTCAGCTGAACATTTTGAGTTCTGTGTCACAAAATTCAACATGTCTAAAGTAGAACTCATTATCTTCTTCTCATAAATGCTCACCTCTTCTCAATTTCCTTTTCTTTTTTCTTTTACTTTACATAGTATTTTACTTTCCCACTATTACATATCAAGAAAAAAATTTTAGCATTCATTTTTATAAGGTTTTGAGTTCCAATTTTTTCTCCCTCCCTCTCCTCCCCTCTTCTGAACATATTATCAGGTAAAAGATATTTCCATATTTATCACAGTTGTAGAAGAAACAGATCAAAAAAAATGAGAATGAATAAAGTGAAAACACAAGTTTTAATCTTCATTCTGAGTCCATTTTTATCTGACTATGAATAACATTTTCTTCCACTAGTCTTTGTCTTGTATCACTGTGTTGCTGAGAAAATCTGAGTCTTTTGTAGTTGATCATCACACAATGTTCTTGATACTGTGTACAGTATTTTCTTATTTCTGTTCATTTCACTTTGCATTAGTTTGTACAAGTCTTCCCAGTTTGTTTTTTTCTGAAATTTGCCTATTCATCATTTCTTTTTGGACAATAGTATTCCATTACGTTCATATAATGTACCTTGTTCAGCTGCTTCTGAATTGATGGGCATCCCCTCAATTTCCAGTATTTTGCCACCACAAATAGGGCTGCCATAAATATTTTCTCAAATGTAGGTCATTTTCCCTTTTTTATGATCTCTTTGGGATACAGACCCAGAAGTGGTATTGCTCGGTCAAAGGGTATGCACAATTTTATAGCCCTTTGGGCATAGTTTCAAATCGCTCTCTAAAATAATTGGGTAAGTTCTCAACTCCATCAACAATGCATTAGTGTCCCAATTTTCCCACAGCCTTTTCAATATTTATCATTTTCCTTCCTAGTCATATTAGCCAATCTGAGTGGTATGAGATAGTATTTTGGAGTTGTTTTAATTTGCATTTCTCTAATCAAAAGTGATTTAGAGCACTTTTTCATATGCCTGTAGATGGCTTTGATTTCTTCACCTGAAAACTGCCTGTTCATATCCTTTGACCATTTATTGAGTGGGAAATGGCTGATACTCTCATAAATTTGATTCAGTTCTCTATATATTTGAGAAATGAGGCCTTTATCAGAGACACTTGCTACAAAATTGTTTCCCAGCTTTCTGGTTTCCTTCTAATCTTGGTTGCATTGGTTTTGTTTGTACAAAAGTTTTTCAATTTAATATGATCAAATTACCTATTCTACATTTCATAATGTTCTCTATCTCTTGTTTAGTCATGTATTCTTTCCTTCCTCATAGATCTTGTAGGTAGACTATTCCTTGCTCTTCTGATTTGATTGCTTCATTATCTATGATACCTTTTAGCAAGATGTAGTTTTCTTCCTCACCTCTTTTAATTAGGTCTATTTTTGCTTTTACTTTGTCTAAGATCAGGATGGCAACCCCTGCTTTTATTTTTCTTTTTTTACTTCAGTTGAAGCATAATAGATTCTGTTCCAACCCCTTACCTTTACTTTGTGTTTGTCTCTCTGCTGCAAGTATGTTTGTTGTAAGCAACACATTGTGTTGACATTGTCGTCTTCTTCTGAGTTCGTGTCTTGGTGATCAGATTCTTTTTTTGTTTATTTGTTTCCTCATCTTTTTTTGGTCTCTCCTTTCTTTTAAATTTGACCTCTGCTCCTAAGGTTGAAAAGGCTCTGTTTGATGCTTCTTGTGCCAGTGGATGTAGGCTCTAGTTGTTTACCTGGTGCTGCACTGATGTTCTCCTGTAGCCTGCATGGGACCCTTGTGTCTAGTGCTATGTTGAATAAGTGAGGTGGAGGGTGGCTGGCACTGTTGGAGACTATACAGATCTGGTAGATTGCCTGGTACTGATCTGGGTTCCTAGTGGTGGTTTCTGGCATGTGCTGAGGCCAGGTAGCATTTTTCTGTGTTTCCCCTGGGCTACACTGAAGCAAGTGGTGGCTCTCAGAGGTGGAGTCTGCTGGTTCCCTTGGCTATGCTAAGGCACATGAGGGGCTTGTTGTTGGCCTTTGCCTTCCCCACCATCCTGGGGCTCAGGATCTCTCTCTGGTTTGCTGAGGAGAAGTTTGCTACTTGCTGGCACACTTCCTGTCCTGTATTGCACTCCCCTTTTCTCTCAAGTGAGATGGACCTTTCTTGCCAATCCTCCAAGTCTTCTGGACTAAAATATCACTCCACCTCATCTTTCTGCTGGCTCTGCTGTTCCAGGATTTGTTCTGGGGTGCTTTGTCTAGTTGTTTGGAGATGAATATGGGAGAGTTACAGTGATTTACTGTTTATTCTGCTATCTTTGCTCCCAGAAGTCTCTACGACTTACATTTTAATGGAAAATAACCTATGCAGGCTAGCAGACATTCAAACTTATGAGATGATGGTGCAGGGATGGGAATAAATGTGATGGTCTGAAACATGAAAGAAATTTATGTAAGTCTAAAGTTAGTCTATGGTTAAGTAGATATGTAGTCTTTTTTTTTTTGTCAGATCTGTGATTTTATCAATGATATGTTCATTCCATGCATCAATGCAGGGATATACTAGAGTCAGTTCATACAGTCTTAGTGAGAATTGATTGTTCTATGTGCAGTGTGAATATTTTCACCTTGGAGATCTGTAAATGCTATAAATCAGTACTTGATTTATTGGGTTTTTTATTGTCTATATTTAAGAAAACGATAGAAAAAATCTTAAGAATGAAAATACAATCTAAAAGTGTGTTGTGTACACAATACTTTTGGAGACTAGTTGTTAAATATTTGTAATTACAACCCTGATCATATTTGAATAAAAATAGGGAAAATTACCCATTTCATGAATATAATCCTTCAGTAAACAATATTCTATTCTAACTAATCCCTTATTGTCCTGAGAATATAACTATAAGCTGGGAAATATTTTATAGATTGATGAAAATATATATTTTGTGCAGCTGATATATTTTCTGATATAATTGTTCTTAACATTAATAAATTTCAATAAAAACAGAAAATGCAAAAATCACCTTGGGCAGTGGCTGCCTCTTGAGCTTCTGGCCCACAGGCTGAGAGGGAATTGAGTGGCTGATCAGAGGAGGATTGCAGGGATCTCTCTGCTGGTGCAGGATTCTCTTGCTTTGCCTGTGCTTGGATCTGGGCCACAGTTCTGGGTGGCAGTCTTGGGGCGAGGAGGAGCACTGGCATGGTGGAGCTAGTAGTGGCTGTGGAGAGGAAACCCTCCTCACAATTCCAAGACAGAAAAGAGTGCTCATAGACCAGAGCACAGGCCAGGAAAGGAGTAAACACCTTATCCTTCATCATAGTACCTTGTAAGAACTGAAAATTTACAGGTCCCTAGAAGTATCTCTGAAAACAGCTGCACAAAACCCCTGAAGCTTAGGACATTACATTCTCCACAGTGGAAACAGACTCCTACCTTAACAAAGAGTTTATAACTCAAGTAATTGGCTGAGATCATGAGCAAGCAGTGCAAAAAGTGTCAGACTATATTATCTTACTTTGGTGAATAGAAGATCAAAACACACAACCTGAAGAAGACAATGAAACCAAAGCTCCTACATCCAAAGCCTCCAAGAAAAATATGAATTGTTCTCAGGCCATGGAAGAGCTCAAAAAGGATTTTGAGAATCAAGTAAGAGAAGTAGAGGAAAAGCTGAAAGTGATGCTAAAGGAGACCCAAAAACATACTGAAGAAAACAACAACTTAAAGAATAACTTAATCCAAATGGAAAAAGAGGTCCAAAAAGCCAATGAGGAGAAGAATGCCCTAAAAAGCAAAATTGGCCAAATGGGAAAAGAAGTCCAAAAGTTTACTGAAGAAAATAATTCCTTAAAAATTAGAGTGGAGAAATTGGAACCTAGTGACAATTTAAGAAATCAAGGCATTGTAACACTAATTCAAAAAAAAATGAGAAAATAGAAGAGAAAATAGAAAAAATAGAAGAGAATGTGAAATATCTCATTGGAAAAAACAACTGACCTGGAAAATAGATCCAGGAGAGAGAACTTGAAAATTATTGGACTATCTGAAAACCATGATCAAAAAAAGAGCCTAGACATCATCTTTCAAGAAATTATCAAGAAAAACTACCCTAATATTTTAGAAACAGAGGGCAAAATAGAAATTGAAAGAATCTACTGACCACCTCCTGAAAGAGATCCCCAAAGGAAAACTCCTAGGCATGTTGTAGCCAGGTTCCAGAATTCTCAGGTCAAGGAGATGATATTGCAAGCAGCCAAAAGGAAGCAATTCAAGTATTGTGGAAACACAATCAGGATAACACAAGATTTAGCAGCTTCTACATTAAGGGTTCAGAGGGCGTGGAGTATGATTTTCCAGAGGGCTAAGGAGATAGGACTACAACCTAGAATCGCCTACCCAAAAAAACTGAGTATAATCCTTCAGAGTAAAAAATGGTCATTCAATGAAATAGGAGACTTTCAAGCATTTCTGTGGAAAAGACCAGACCTGAATAGAGAATTTGACCTTCACATACAAGACTCAAGTGAAACATGGAAGTGGTAAACAGGAAAGAGAAATCATAAGAGACTTATTAAGGTTGAACTGTTTACATTTCTGCAGGGAAAGATGATATTTATAACTCATGAGTCCTTTGTCAGTATTAGGGTAGTGGGAGGGAAAAATTATATGTATGTATATATGTATAGATAGACAGATAGAGGGCACAGGGTGAATTGAAGATAAAGGGGTGATATCTGGAAAATAAAATTAAGGGGTGAGAGAGGATTATACTGGGAGAAGGAGAAAAGGAGAAGTAGAATGAGGTAAAATATCTCACATGAAACAGACAAGAAAAGGCTTTTACAGTAGAGGGGAAATGGGGGAAGGTTAGAGGGAATGAGTGAATCTTATTGTCATATGATTTGGCTTAAAGAGGGAATAACATACACAATGGGGTATAGAAATCTATCTTACCCTACAGGAAAATAAGGGGGGAAGGGGACAAGAGAGCAAGGGGTTGATAGAGGGGAATGCAGATGGGGGGGGATAATCAAAAGCAAACACTTCTGAGGAGGTACAGGGTCAAAAGAGAGAATAGAATAAATGGGGGATAGGATAGGATGAAGGGAAATATACTTAGTTTTTCACAGCAGGACTACTTTAGAAGTGTTTTACATGACTATACATCTATAATCTGCATTGAGATGCTTGCCTTTTCAATGAGGATGGGTGGGGAGGGAGGAAGGGAGAAAATTTGTAACCCAAAGTTTTAAAAACAAATGCCAAAAATAAAAAGAAAATAAAAATAATAATAATAATAATAATAATAATAATAATAATAATAAATCACAGGGAAAAAAAAAGAAATGAATGGCACCAAGGGAGAATTTTCTACAATACCCTGATCAGAAATGATGAATGCTAACAGGAGATCAGGACTGCCTGAACAGGACAATAAACATCAACTTTGAGGGACTTGCTAAGAAAGACATAGCCAAAGTAAAGGCTAAATGACTATCTTGTAGTTTATCAAAGTGTTTCAGGTTTTAATATTTTAAGCACCTAGAAGAATATAATAGGACTTATGTATTAATGTTTTGGGGTTTAAGTATTTGTCAATGAGAGTTTTATGAGTGTCCGTAGTTCTTCCATATCCTCACCAGTCACCTCCTTCGACTAAAATTTTGTCCCTGGGACTCCATCACCTAAGTTGTGATTGCTTTTCCCAAACCAAAAACAGCCCAGCCATGATCCACTTCACTCCAGACTCTGGCTATCTGATCATCTTCTCCCTAGCTTAGGTAGTTGCCTTGCTCCCTCAGGGTTACTTTTTCTCCCTCCATGGCTAACTCTAGATTTAGAACCAAAAATCAAATCATCTCAACCATTGTTCCTTGAAAGAGTATATTAGTCCAAGCCTCTCTGCTACCACTCACCATCCCAGTAACCTTCCAGACCAAAGTGCCACTCCAGAGCACTATTCCCCTTTGTATTATCTTCTCCATTACCTATTTGTAAATAAGCATGTTGAAGTTAGGGCATGATTTTGTTTTATATATATATATATATATATACATATATATATATACATATATATATATATATCTGTAGAACTTAGTAAAGTACCACAATGCAAGAACTTAATAAATTATTTTTTAAAAATCATTAAAACATTATTTACTGCAAAATACAAATACATATACACACATATACACATACATATTCATGAAGCTATGTTTCATACAAAGTATAATGGGCTGAAGCAAAAGGAGAGACTCAGAGTTCTCTTGGAATATATGGAGAATGAGAGATATTATAGCAAGTTCAACCACACATCCCTCAATATTTTGGACATTTGTCAATGTATACCTTGTATCCTTCATTTTATTTGTTATGATATGTACATCCATATAACTAAACATTAACATGCAATAAGAATTCATCATCATGAGGATAAAATTTTTATAAGATCTAATTTAAGATTAGTCTATATATTAGCATTCCATTAGTAATCAATTTCCCAAGTAATAGAAATGTTACCATTGTAAATAAATTAAATTTTATCTCTAAGTGTGTAAATTACTTTTACTTTTGTTGACATAGTGTTTTTGAATGGTTTATCCTATAGATTTTCTCTAGCTTCCCTAGTACCATTTAAAACAAACATGGGATATAATCCATCAGTTTGTACCAAAGTATCACTCTTTTCTTGTTTACTTAATTAGCAGGATGCCAATAAAATGTCAGTTTGACCCATAAAGGTTTGTGTAGGAGAATGACTTCCTAAATAAAGATGGGGCTTACCTAATAATGAAAGGAAAGCATATCATTTCCAGGCAATTTGTGGCAGGGATTAAGTAGTATTTCAGTTAAGAACTTAAATGAGGTCTAGTTCTTTTTCATTATATCTCTTTAACCTTCAAGACTGTTACTGCTTGTCTATATCTGCAGTTTTGCTTATATTCCAGATACTGAAAACAGCTCTGTTCCTCTGAAGGGTGAACTTAGATTTCTTGGGCTTATTCTTATCTTCCTACGTAAGTTTCCTGTCACCTTGACTTTTTCCATTGTGCTTATGCTGTTGTCTTGCAATTTTGGAATTGGAAGGGAGCTCAGAGGCCATTTTGTCCAACCTTTACCTGAATTATAAACCCCATCTAAAAATGTCCATCAGTGGCTGTGCTGCCTCTCTTTTAATATTTCCAGTGATAGGTTACCTCTCTCCATTTTCCAATCCATTATTTTTGTCTGGATCATTTAAAAAATATTTCTATTCATAGCATTTAGCACAGTGCTTGGTATGTAGTTTATGTTATTGTAATTGTTTGTCTTTCTTATTTGAAGAGGACCAATGGCATCATGATGTTGGCATCAAGGTACAGTGTGTTCAGCTATGACTCATCAGTCCAATATGATCTCAGAAGGCTCTGCTACAAGTCAGGGACAAATAGTCCATTTGAACATTTGAAACACAGATGTTTCTAGATTTGTGCATTATAGGTTTTCTTTGTGCTACTGCAATTCTGCTTTGTTCATGGAGCATAGTGCTTTCTTTGATGGAGGCATGCCATGTTGGGCAATCCCATGCTGACATCTCCCATGTCTTACAATCAAGTTCTTCAGAGAGACCTTAAGAGTATCCTTGTACCATTCTTCTGAATTCCCTGTGAGTGCTTGCTTGTCTTGTATGAGATTTCTGTAAAAGTCTTTTGAGGTATATTTGCATTTGACATTCAGACTATGTGGCCAGCTCATCAAAGGTGCATTCTCTGCAGTAAAGTTTGAATGCTTGGCAGTTGAATTCGAGAAAGGATCTGTGTCTGTCACATTATCTTGGTGTATAATATCTTGGCAGCTAATAAATCCTCTTTCATTCATCCATTCATTCATTCATTCACTGACTCACTCTGTACATCTTGTTTATTGTCATTTTGTCATACCTCTTCCTTATTATCACTGCCTTATATTCATCATGCCATTCTAATAGGGTATACCAATATGCATAAAATGTTTCAGCTATATGTCAGATGGAAATGCTCTATGATTCTTGAGTCACAGAAACAAAACAGATAGTAATGTATCTTATTTAATGTTGTTTCCATTGATAAAATCACATTGATTTGTGATGTTGAGCTATAGAGTTTGAGATTTTGGTGGTTAGAACTTTCTTTTTCATATTTCAGCAGTTATGATTGCTGAGGAAGTGGGGATTGTAGTTCCCTCAGAAACAGTTGAGAGATCACATCACCACAAATTTTGATTTCTGGCATTGCATTTTGGAATCCTGCACAGAAGACAGTGCTATTCCTAGGGTTCTTGGATTCAGGGTCTTGGCTTTTTCCCATTTTTCTTGAAGGAAGGTAGTGATCTAGATACTGATATAGCTTGATTTGCTAGGTGCATTCTCCCTCCTGATTCTTCCTTAAGGTGACTTAATGTTTCAGCTAAGCTGGGTCAGTCAGTTTTCCAGTTGGTGGGGATAACTGACCCCTTCTCCACAGGAATTATACTCCTACATGAAGGCTATTAGATATGGGGCAAAAACTGGACCAGTGATATGGGAGATACTGCTATATCAAGGACATTTGCTCTTACTTGCCCATTAATTGCAGTTTATCAGTGGTTGATATTAGTGATAGCAAGGAGGGCATTTCTCTCATTTCTGACAGTACTGATCTTCACGTAGTTTTGGGACTCGAGGTCCTGAATTTCCTGTTTCTTCCCCCAAATCCCTTACTGCTGCAGGCAGTCTAGTTTGTCTGCCCTCTCCATGGCAGTTTATTTATAGTTACTGGGGAAGGCAGTTCCCTTCTCCAGATGAACTGCTACCTTATTCCCTTAGATATATTTTATGCAAGTACCCCAACCCCAATAAACACTTTCCCTTCATATCTTAGCTTCATTGACTTTGCTAGTGCAAAATCTTTTCAATTTCATGTAATCAAAAGTTACAGTTTTATCTTTTGTTATTAATGTCCTTAATCCTTTAAAAATCCTCTCCTAACCAAAATTGTGAAAGGTTTCTATTTCCATTATTCTTTCTAAATCATTGAATTTTTTTTAGTTTTTTAAATAGATTATTCTATTTTACTTAGTGTTAGAAAATGGAATGATCTTCAATAGATTATATGAATTTCCTTTTTAGAACCTATGTCATTAAAACAGTGTATAATAGTTATAGTTTACTAAAAGCAACAGCTTGTGGAGAAGCACTACATTTTGATTTAAAAAAAAAATTCTGTTCAACAAGCTTCATATAAAAAGTAAAAGCATTAGACCTTTCTAACTTTCTTCTGTGTTCTCTTCTGTCTACCCAATGCAGATTCTCACAATTCATCCTTCATATCATGCCAAAATAAACTCCAAGGACCCACTATTTCTCTAGGAATAAATACAAATCCTTATTTCACATTTAAATCACTTCACAATTTGGTTTCAATTTGCTTTTCTAGGCTTTTAACATATTATTCCTCTTGGCAAACTTATAGTCCATTTTAACAGATTTGATTCCTAATTCTCAAATGTCACATTCTATCACCTTTTGGTAGGTACTCTCTTATGCCTGGAATACATTCATTCCACAACTTTGGTTCTTTTAGTCTCCAATATTCTTAAGAACTCAATCCAAACCTTGCCTCCTACACAAGGTATTTTCTGATCACTTGGCTGCTAGTGCTTCCCCAAACAATATTATTCTGTATTCCTTCTGTATGTATTGTTTACATTCAAATGTGTACATATTGTATCCTTTAATATAAGCTTAATGATGTCAAGGATTATTTCATTTTCTTCAATGTATCACTAGTTCCTAGCACAGTACCTGGCACAAAATAGGTCCTCAAGTGTTGATTGATTGACTATTGAGGATTAGGCAGAATATTGATGGGGATTTTAAGATTCTCAGTGATGTAACTGACACCATGTTTTTCAACAACTGATTTCTTCCTCCCTCCCAACAACTTACCCATTTTCTTTTCCTCCCTCCCTTCTTTCATTCTTTCCTTCTTTTCTTCCTCCTTCCCTCCTAGTCTTCCTTCCTACTTTCCTTTCTTCCTTCCTTTCTTCCTTCTCTTCCTTTACAGGGTAGAAAAAGAGAGTGTAATTAAAATCAAAGGAAACAACAGTACAACTTCCTGAAGCAGGGGTGGGAAATCTGAGGCCAAATGTGGCCTTTTAGGTCCTTGGATGAACTCTTTTGACTGAGTCCAAGTTTTACAGAGAAAATGTTTTATTAAGGGGATTTGTTCTGTGAAGTTCAGTTTCAGTCAAAGGGCTGCATTTTAGGACCTAGAGGGTTTCATGTGGCCTTGAGGCCACAGGTTTCCCACCCCTGTCCTAGAGTATAGGGAAGTAAAAAAGTAAAATATTTCTAGCTTTTAATTTCTAATTAACTTGAAAAGCTTTAGAAAAAAGAATGGGGCATCTCCTCACACACACTTTAGAAATTATTCTGAGAATAATCTAATCTTCCTCAGATAAAATTATGAGCTGGTTACTCTTCTACTCAAAAAACTTTAATGCTCCCACATTGTGTAATAAATAAAATTCAGATTCCACAACTTGGCATTCACAATATTATTCAACCTATACCAATTTTTTTTTCAAAATATCCTCCAACCTACCTCTGATGGGTCTGATGTCTCATTGTGACTTTAAAACCTTAAAAGATCTTAAAGCTATGACTCTGGCCTATCTGGAAAGCTTTATCAAGCTGGAAAATATCTGCAGACCTCATGCAGACCTCATGATAGACAACCTTCTCTTGTTCAAGGATCAGCCTAGCTAATTTCAGAGATACTAGATACTAACACTAAACTGAGTGGAGCAGGATGTATGTTTTTTGGTCACAGCATTTCTTGAAAACCATACACTTAGTTAGAAAGTGTTTATGGTCAGTGGTGTCAAACTCAAAAAGAAATGAGAGTTGCTAATCTGTATGTAAGGATTCTTGTGGGCCACATAGGGACTTAGTTTTAGAATGTAATATTACCTATGTTTTATTGTATTTTAATTTATTTGTTAAATACTCCAAATTACATTTGGAATATTTTAGGCTACAATTAAGAGTGTTGCAGGCTGCATTCTGCAGTGGGTTATATATTTGAAAACTCTCTTCAGCATGTACCCGAGACAAATGGGACTTCTCACTGTTTCCTGAATGAATAACTCTTTTCTCCTTCTGTTCCTTAACTGAAAGCCCTTCTCTTCATTCATCACTGACTCCCACCCTCTCTGCTTGGAATACAGCTTGCTCAGAAGGTCCACAGCAAATTCTTCTAGGAATTTCATATATGATGTATATAGATATAGTGTCATAGACTGTCATGTCTGCTCACTTTTTTCATTAAATAAATATTTATTGAGTTCCTATATATATCATGCTCTGTACTAAGTTTTGGGATACAAAGAAAGAGAAAAAAGCCCTAAAGGAGTTTATGAATTTGAGACAGCAGACAACAGATAAAAGGAAGCCAAAAAAGACTTGTGTATGTTGGAGGAAGGGGATAAAAAGTAGCCAGTGGGAAATGAAGAGGTTTCTGTTCAAGGAGACTTCCTTAAATGGAGATTCTCAGAAGAGGTTAAATCAGAGGGAGGTTGAGAGGAGGCCAGGGGCAGAGGATACTGAGCAGGTGTGAATCCCAGGGCTGATGGGATCTTGCTAGATGAAAGATATCCTGTGACATGATGGAGTACAGGTGCATGGGAAGTAAAAAGAATGAAGGAAATAAAATTACTTTCCATGCTAGAATATTAAAGTTTCTTCACCAGAAAACATAATCCTGGGTAAAGTCAGTAGAAATAGTTGTTCAAATGAAAATACATTAATGGAAGTAATTGTCTTTTATGTGACAGCTAGTATTGCTCAGTGGATAAAGAGTTCGTCATAAAGGCATGAAGACAAGGTTTGGGTTTAAATCCCATTTCTGGTGGGACTTATGTGTCCCTGGACAATTCATTTACACTCTCATTGCTCTAGACACTTCTCCAAACTTTAGTTCAGTAGTTACAGTAGCTACTGACTTACAGGTATGGAAGGAGTCCTCTAATCTTGGTGTCCCTTATATGAATGAAATTACAGGTTTGGTACCTCTTCTCTACTGATCCTTTATATAAAACCACCTCAATCATGACCAGAACATAATATTGAATTTAATTTCAAATCTATGAAACTAAGGGAATAATGATTAATACAAATAGCAAGAAATCTCTTCAATTCATGGGCAGAAAGAATATTCTAGTACACACACACACACACATACACACACATATGTATGTACATATATCCATACATATATATTTACTTTGTTCATTAAATCCAATTACATGTAAGTTTATAACATTATTTTTTCAAATTTTGAATTCCAAATTCTCTCCCTTTTTCCCTCTTCTCTCCCCTCCTTGAGAAGACAAGAAATTTTATATCAATTATACATGTGAAGTCATGCAAAACATTTCCATATTAGCCAAGTTTCAAAGAAAAATATAGACAAAAAGAAAAACAAGAAAAATAAAGAAAGTTTAAAAAGTATGCTTCTATCTACATTCAGAGTTCATCAGTTTTCTCTCTGGAGGTGGATAGCATTTTTCATCATAAGGCATCATAAGCCCTTTGGAATTGTGATCAGAGTAGCTAAGTCTTTCACAGTTGATCATCTTTACAATGTTGTTTGTTTGACATTAATTTATTTATTTAGTTTTAGTTTTCAACATTCACTTGCATAAGATTTTGAGTTCCAAATTTTCTCTCCCTCCTTCCCCTCCCTCTATCCCAAGACAGCATGAAATCTGATATAGACTCTGCATATACATTCATATTAAACATATTTTCACATTAGTCATGTTGTAAAAAAGAATTAGAACCGATGGGAAAAACCATGAGAAAGAAGAAACAAATGA
The DNA here is from genome assembly GCF_900497805.2 of Vombatus ursinus. Taxonomy (NCBI): domain Eukaryota; kingdom Metazoa; phylum Chordata; class Mammalia; order Diprotodontia; family Vombatidae; genus Vombatus; species Vombatus ursinus. The sequence continues at coordinate 9,421,801 of NW_020950792.1, read as the reverse complement.
GAGAGAGAGAAAGAGAGACAGAGAGAGAGAAAGAGATAGAGAGAGAGAGAGCAAGCAAATAGTATGCTTTGATCTGCATTCAGACTCCACAATTCTTTTTTTCTGGATGTGGATAGCATTTTCCATCATGAGTTTTGGAGTTGTCTTAGATCCTTGCCTTGCTAAGAAGAGGTAATTCTATCAGTTAGTCATCACACAATGTTGCTGTTACTGTGTACAATATTCTTCTGGTTCTGCTCACTTCACTCAGCATCAATTCATGTAAGTCTTTCCAGGTTTTTCTGAAGTCTGCCAGCTCATTATTTCTTGTGGAATAGTAGCATTCCATTACATTTATATACTACAACTTTTTCAGCCATTCCTCAATTGATGGGCATCCCAATGCTTGCTGACTTGATTTGATTTGACTATAAGGTGTTTCTGATATAAATTATCAACAAATATTTTGAAGATAACAGAATATTGGTGGAATCATGTAAGACTTTAGCTAGAACAAGGACTTGAAGTCTAATCTTATTTCTTTCTTAACTCGATATAGCTACAGAACAGGTAATATATAATCTATCTTGATTTGGAAGAATTTTATTTTGTTCTGCCTGCCATAAACTCCAATAAAATGGGAAAAATTTTGGCTAAAATAATCATGAAATAATACCTGATGAATGGATATTAAAATATAACTTAATATTTGGATGGACATATGAAGTAGCAGAATCTATAACAAATGCAGGAAATCTCATCAATGTCCTAGATGAAAAATTAGGAAATAAATTAATACAAAATTGATGAGAGCAATATGATGATTTCTCTAATAAGTGACTAATCTGAGTGGGTTGCATAGAGCAGAGATGTTAAAGACACAGCTGCAAAATATATTAAAATGTAATAAGGAGATATGTAACAAAACAAATAAAAATGTAATAAGACATAGATAATGTTAATTTAAAAACTAAGTCAATATGCAGCCTGCAGGGATCCTTGTGTATGGATTAATGGCCCTGGTTTCTGATGTTGAGTAAGATTGGTGTTCTGGATTGAGAAAGATAATTAAAAATTGATTCTTATTTTTCCTTTCCTGCTTTTACTTCCTTCCTTCTATTCTCCACCTACCAGCCTCTTTCTCCTACTTCTTAATATTATTATCTTTGTTGTTACTGTTAGTATTTTTGTATAGCCTGTGATTTCATTCTTTCAGAAAATTACTCATGAGGAAACTCCTTTGAATATGTTATCTGCAAATAAAAGTCTTAGAGGATTGCTTGAGCGGTTAAATAACTTGACCAGGATTAAAAAAATTTAGTGTGTTGGGCATGACTTGAACTAAGGTCTTGCTCATTCTCTCCACTATGTCATGTTACCTCTCACACACTGAATGAAAACCATAAAGTTAATACTTGAAGTTGACAAAAGTCAAATGTGGCAAAAAAAAATACTTGCCATAATTAATTTCCTGATCCTGTATTCCATTATGGAACATTGGGAGGCCCAAGGCGGAATGAAATAAGCATTTCTATTGAACCTATGTTCCAAGCACTGTGCTAAACACTTTTTATAAATATTACCTCATTCAATTCTCACAATAATACTGGGAGTTAGATGCTATTATTATCCCTACCTTTCAGTTGAGGAAGCTGAAATAAACAGGTTAAGTGACTTGCCTATGATCATACTCCTACTAAAGGTCTGAGGTCAGATTTGAACTCAGTTTTTCTTGACTCTACACCCACACTCTACCACACTGCCAGTTGCCTCAACAGTACTACTGTTCAGTAGCAATGATAAAAGTGGAAAAATGTGGAACAATCTCATCTATAGAGGAACACTAGTAACATTAAAGTATTTGCTTGGTGTGATATTGGGGCCAAGAGTCTACCTTCTTGGAAAGTCAGATCAAATTTGAAGTAATTGTCCTTTTTTAAACTGGGTGAGTGATAAAACATTCAAACAATCAAAATAGCAAAGTCCACCAAGTACAACTGTGTCGTATTTAGAAAAAAGTGAACTACATAGAAATAAGATTGATTATAAAATATTAAAGTGGGAAATTCATCCACATAGCACTGATACAAAGGGCCTGATAGAATATTAGAATCATATAATCCTAGTTGTAAAGCTGGAAGGTACTTTAGAGTTCATTTATTCCAATCACTTCATTTCCCAAATGAGCAAACTGGGGTTTGGAAATGTTTAGTGGTTTTCCCAAGATAATGGAGGTGGTAAATAGCAGGGCCAAGATTCAAAATCATATCCAATGATAATCACACCAAAAATGTGAAAATGTTTTCCCTGGCTTCTTAAGCTGTTTAATGATCTCTAAATCTGGAAAGAAATGTGAAATTTTTAAATTGTTCAAAAGGGATCTACCAAAAAAAATGAAATGGTTAGAAACTAAGGTGCAGGGCAGGGGTGGTGGTGGTATGAAACTGGAATTATTAAGATTGGAAAAATAGAAGTCTGAAGTAGAACTCAATGATAGTCTTTGCATATAAAGAGCCCTTACATAGAAGGTGGTAAAGAGGTGTTCTCCATCTTCACTGAGCAAAATACAAGAAAAAAGCTTAAATAGCAATATTGGGAATTTATCTTATAAATGTAAAAGAATTTCCTGACAGTAAAGACTATTCAGTGTTGGTATGTTACTAAAAAAAAAAGATTGGGATTTCCTTCTCTATCACAATTTTTTTTTTTTACAAAATACATATTCTCATCTGTCTGGGATAATTTAAGCATGACAACATTTGATATCCATATGATAATTTTGACGATTTTTCAAGGTCACTTCCAGCTCTAAACTTCTATGCATACTCCTGTGTTATAGGAGCCAACTAATTTTAGAGTAGATTTTCTTAGGATAAATGAGCTTTGCCCTTGTTCTTCTTGACTCTACTCTGCCTTCTCAGCATCTATTCAAGGGGGGGGCACTTGGTGGTAGTAGTGAGATTGCTTACTAGCTATAGATCCCTTACTATGCAGACCTGTAAGTGCCAGATATTGATCCATCCGTGCACTGGCTCAAATCCACTTTAATTTGCTTTTTCCTTTTTTACCTTCCTGTGGGGGCTAGATTTCTGCTTAGTGTGCTAGAAAATAAACCCGTTGCTAATTATAATGCTTGTAATTCTCACTGCAACCAGCAAGGCCAAAGTTGAAATTGAATTTCTTATATGAAGTAGCATCTATCTAGCAAATTAATATGATTGGATTTTGCATCATTGAGCAGTATACTTGTCACTTATCTCTTCTCATGAGGGATGGAAAAAATATTCACAATCTGTGGTTTAGTACATAGCAGTTCCAGATAATCATGGACAACTTGAGTATTTACAATATCACACAAATAATATAAGTACCCTTTTTACATAGACACAGGGGATGGAGATAAAGCTAGAAAAAAAATTCACTTTCTTCACCTATACAAACAATTGCAGAGCTTATTTTGTGTCTGTGCAATATTTACACAACCTTAACAGCCGGTGAAGTTCATAAGTTTAAAATGGTAGATTCCTAGTCTGTAATTTAGTGATTAACTAATTCCTTTACAGTATATTAAGGATAGGTGGGAGCAGTGACATTTCTAATCAAAGATACTATGGAATTGTTAGTTGCTTTGTATTATGACATATTTCCAACTTTCGTGATTAAAGAAATACTGTTTACTGAGTTTCAGTCATAGTTAAAAGGTAATGAACATTATTACTTGGCACCAACTATGGCTAGTCTGATCACCTTCTGAAAGCCCCTATGAAAATCTGGTCAACTGATACAATAATAAAGTATAGGCCAAAAAGTAAAGTTTTCAACAGAAAAAATACTTTATGTATTATATCATTTTGAATATAATATTATTCAATTAAATTTGTTGTGTCATTTCAGTCATGTCCAATTTTTCATGACCCCATTTGGATTTTCTTGTGAAGATACTAGAGTGGTTTGCCATTCTCTTCTCCAGCTCATTTATAGATGAGGAAACTGAGGCAACCATGGTTAAATGACTTGGCCAGGGTCACACAACTAATAAGGTTAAGAGAACAGATTTGAATACACAAAGATGAGTCTTCCTGACTTCAGGTCCTGTCCTCTATCCACAGTGCCACCTACTTGCCCTCAATTAGAATTAAATATATTATATTGTACATTAGATGGAACAGCATGTGGCATATTGGCTGCAAGATCTATCTTGGAGTCGAAAGCATCTGTATTCAAACTCTATTCCTGATATATTAGTAACTTTACGACTATTGGCAAGTCTCTTAAACTTTCAGCACTCCTGGAAACTCTTAAAATTGGCAAATAATGATAGAGGACTCAGTGTATTCAATGTACTCAATGTAGGGGGTCACATTTATAATAACAGTAAAGGAAAGATACTCACAAAACCCATAAGTTGTTCCCAGAACTCTGTGTGGCAGATATAGCCAGCTTATTGCTGGGATATTAAGCAATGGTGTACTCACTACATATGCAAAATGCATTTATAATTAAATGAGACTTTTCAGGTAACATACTTTTACATCCAAGTAAGTGTTAATTTTGAAAGTATTAATTACAAGGATATTCCATTTGTTCAAAAAATTAGGAGCTTTCATTTTTCTTTAAAAATCTCATATGGATTTAAAAAATGTTTAAGTTTTCTATTTATAAGTAAAATTGTATTATACAATTAAATTGTTCATATTATAAGTTAGCTCTAAATAAGTGGGTTACTTCTGAAAATCACATCTCTTATAAGAGGATGTTCTAGAAGATTTGTCACCATTTCTAATACACTAATGAATGTGCAGGATCTGAAAGTAACTGGAAAATAACAAGTTCCAAAGACATTTTTGGAAAAGTCATAATTGTTATAATTAAATTGTACTTTCTTCCCCTCCCCCAAGTTGACCACTTTGAAGAATACATTTGTTTATATATGGAATAGTATATTAATCAAAGAATCAATAACATATTTTTAAGATCATACCTTGACTCTTAAAAAAAAACAGCATGGTATAATGCATAAAGAGCTGGCTTTGAAGTCTGGAAGACCTCTGGCACATACTGACTTGATTGTGTGATCCTGGGCACTTCATTTAATCTTTAAGCATGTCAGGAAATTCTAAGATTGTAAGTTGCAGAAAAGGTGTTAATCTGCATTGCTGCCCTGTCCTCATCTGGGCATTCTCTATGCTTATGAAATCATAGATTCAATCCCTATTCCCTTGTATATAGGAAACAAAGAATGCTTAAAGAAACTACTTAGACCATGTAAATCATTTAGGCAACAAACACTTATTCAGCACTTACTGTGTGCCAGACAATGTGCTAAGCTCTAGAAATACAAAGAGAAGGAGAAAGAAAATCAATCCCTGACCTCATGAGCTTACTTTCTTTCTTCCCTTTATTTGTTTCAGGTTATATTTTTACAATCATGAACATATTTCCATTTTAGTCATGTTGTGAAAGAAGAATCAGAACAAAAGGAAAAAAAAAACACAGGAAAGAAAAAAGCAAAAAAAAAAAAACAGAAAGAAGTGAAAATAGTATGCATCAATCTGTATTCAGATTCCATCAATTCTTTCTCTGAATGTGGATAATATTTTCCACCATAATTCTTTTGGAATTATCTTGGATCATTGTATTGCCAAGAGGTGCCAAGTTTATCAGAGCTGATCATCACACAATGTTGCTGTTACTGTGTACAATGTTCTCCTGGTTTTGATCACTTCACTCAGCATCAGTTCATGTAAGCCATTCCAGTTTTGTTTTTTTTGTTTCTGAAATCTGCTTGCTCATCATTTCTTATAGAACAATATTCCAATACTTTCATATACCACAATTTGTTCAGCCATTCCCTAACTGATGGGTATCCATTCAATTTCAAATTCTTCACCGCAAAAAAAAGAGTTGTTATAAATATTTTTGTATATATGGATCCTTTTACCTTTTTTATGATATCTTTGGGATGCAGCCACAGAAGTGGTGTTGCTGGGTCAGAGAGTATGTACAGTTATGTAGACTTTGGGCATAGTTCCAAATTACTCTCCAGAATGTTTGGATCAGTTCACAACTCTACCAACAATGCATTAGTGTTCCAATGTTCCCACATTTTTCCAACATTTATCATTTTTCTTTTCTGTCAGACTAGGTATCTAATAACTGAGGTGGTACCTCAAAATTGCTTTAATTTGCATTTCTTAACCAATAATTATTTAGAAAATTTCTTTATATGCCTATAGATAGCTTTGATTTCTTCATCTGAATACTGCCTGTTCATATAATTTGACCATTTATCAATTGGAGAAAGACTTGTAGTCTTATAAATTTGACTCAGTTCTCTATACATTTGATAAATGAGGCCTTTATTAAAGATACTTAATGTAAATATTGTTTCCCAGCTTTCTGCTTTCCTTCTAATCTTGGTTGCCTTGGTTTTGTTTGTGCAAAAACTTTAAATTAATTTAATTTAATTTATCTATTTTGTATTTCATAACATTCTCTATATCTTGCTGGGTCATAAATTCTTCACTTCTCTATAGATCTGACAGATAAACTATTCCTTGCTCATCTAGTTTGTGTATGGTATCACCCTTTATGTCTAAATTATGTACCCATTTTGACCTTATCTTGATATACAAGGAACTTATTTTATAATGGGAGAAAACAATACACAAAAAAAGAACTGCAAGGGAAGGGGGAGATGTTGGGACATAGTAGAGAAAGTCCTGTGGAAATGAAGACATATTTGGACTGTGCCTCCTCCTTAAATTGGAGGTTATGGGAAGAACCAACACATCAGAAGATGAGGCCCCATGAATGAAGAATACTTCCAATTTAAGTAGTCCAGGAATGGAGTGGGATTCCAGGGTAAAGAGGTTTCTATGGTATGGTAGAGAAAGCCTTTTGGAGATGAAACCCAGCATGCAACTTATTGTTGGGAAGGCACTTTAAAATTTGGATGACAACCATGGATCCTTTTCTTCCTTTTCTTAAAACCTTACATATTTGACAAACCATCTATATGTGATACTAATTTTTATGGCCCTTAACACATATGATGTCAGAGAGACTAAGCAATACATATTGCAGAGCTTCATACATTTTGATTATGCTACTGTTTGACACATAAAAAAATATGTAATGAAGACCAGCTATGCTTTGCATAAATGAGGCCATTCATTTGTTTCTCCTTTATTTTACCACTGAGTTCCATGCAGAATCACTTTTAGAAGTGCTGACACACCACTGGTTGTAGAATTCATAGGAAGAGTTGGTAATCATGAATGGCTCAGCTTGAGATAGAGATAAGGGGAAATAATACTTATTTCTGAAATTGCTATGGGAAGAATTTCTCCTTTTGTTTCCTCATGCTGTTTCCCTGAAATAGCAGTTCACTGTACTTTGGGACCCATGACCAAAACAACCTCTTTCTTCCTTACTTGTTACTATTCCCAAACTGAGATGACTATCCCTTTAATTAATAGGTGATATACAGAGAAGTTCTCTGGCTGATTTTATTTACTATTGCACATGTGGCATTAGCACCAAGAGAGTAAGGGAGTGAATAAGAAATTAAATAAAATCATCTCTCTTTTCTTTCCCCTCACATTTTTTCTGACTGTATTAGGTTCTATTAGTAATGCTTATAAAAATCCTTTGTAGCAGTCACCAGACTATGTCAGTCAACAGATAAGACATCATAGAAAGGTATAAAAAGAAATAACGATGGACTACAGTGTCTACATCATGTTTATGGGGCTGACATAAATGCCAAGTTATGCCAATCTTACAAATGTTTCAGTAAGCTGTTTAACTCACTATGATTTTATTCAACCTCATAGCTTGTGACCTATTCCTACACAAATCTATTCAATGACTCAGAGGCATAAAGGGAACTGAAAATACTTGTGTTTGTTCCTATTGTTTTCCAAAACACCAAAACATAGAAAGGGCAGTTGTAAAATGTGTAATTCCTCAGTAGGTATCAAGGTAGTATCGTGTATAGATCACTGGACCTGGAGTCAGGAAGACTTATCTGCCTGAGTTCAAATCCGGCCTCAGACACTTGCTAGGTGTGTGACCTTGGACAAGTCACTTAACCCTGTATGCCTTAATTCCTCATCTGTAACATGAGCTGGAGAAGGAAATGACAAACCACTCCAGTATCTTTGCCAAGAAAACCCCAAATGGGGTCATAAAGTCAGACATGACTGAACAACAACTGGGTACAAATAATTCCTTAGCAGATAGATTTGATTTAATTTTGCACTTAGCAAATAAAATTATTATTTAACAATAATTTGTTAAAATAGGAAGTTACACAATGGTATGTTTATTGTACCCCAGATGAATCCCACCCCACCCCTACCAGTAAAGTTTCTCACTTGAATCCTTACTCCAGAAGTCTCTGGTTATCCTATATTTTGCAGGTCAATGTCCCAGAGTGTCTCTTTCACCTGTTCTGAGACTCATAACCTGAGTTCTAAGGTCTCATGACTCCACTGCCCTCACAACTGAGTTGTTTTTGTTTGGTTTTGTTGAGTATTCTTTTCATAATATTTGTCTTGGGTATGTCTTTTCATAATATTCAAAATATTTGCCCTTTCATAATACCTGTCAATTTTGTGTGCTTACCTTATGTACCAAAAATATAACACTCCCACACACCTCCATTCACTTACATGAAACTGTATTCATATCCCTCAACCTCAGTCAGATGTACATATTCACCAGGTTAAATTTAAACACAGTAAATAAATTGGAAACTGGAAGCAATGAAATAAATATTATTTTGATTTTTTAAAAATTTGCTTATCTTTAACTATTATTGTATTAAACATTGGAATGATTCCCCATCACTTATTGTCAGTTTTGAATATTAGGAAAGTCCTAATAATTTCTCCTAGGAACAGTTCCCTCACCCCAGGTAACTGCCATCAAATAAGAGATGGTGTCGGGCATTGATAATGCTGATGTAGCTATTTAGCTCTTTAAAGCTTACATGTTAATCAAGGCTATGATGACTACTGCTGGCTTACAAACATGTATGAAGCTGCTTATGTTTAAGCATTGAATGAAAATGAGTGAAATTGTTGCTAAATCAAAGAGAAATACCTAATAAATCAAATATTCAAAATAGCAACAGATCTTCAAATCACTACATCTGTTTTTATTAACACACCCTTAACCGCAAATAAAGTCAATTCTCCTCAAATACTTTAGCAGTAGACTTTCTCTGAATAAACATATTTGAAAACCTATTCACATAGATTCTGTCAGAGAATACCTAAGTAATAAACTTTAAGTTTATTGAGGGCAGGAAACTATTTTTCATTTTATCTTTGTATTCAGAAGCTAGCACAATGAATTACAAACAGTACGCTTTTAATTAATGTTGGTTGAATTGAACTTAGCTAAATCCAAAGAAATCTTACAGAATACCTCTGCCTAAATGGAAAAATAATGTTAGGTTTTTTGTTGTTATTTTAAAAATATCAGGGGAAGGTAATAAGCATTTCTATTGGATTACTATGTGAAAGGCACTGTTCTAAGCACTTTACAAATATTATCATATTTGATCCTCATAACGACTTTGTGAGGTAGTACCATTATTATCTCCCATTTTACAGTTGAGGAAACAGAGGAATTTCTCTTGACCCAAGGGAATTTCTTTTTTTGTTTGCCTCTAATTGGTAGCACTTTTTTTAGAGGCTGGTGACATAGCAGACAGAACAATGGAATATTTATTAGGAAGACTTGAATTCAAATCTTCCATGACAATTACTAGATCTGCGGTACTGAGCAAGTCACTTAAATTCTCTCTGAAATTCAGTTTCCAAATCTATATGTTATGGATAATAATAGCATTCCACATTGTGGTTGTGAGGACCTAAAGACATAGTATATATGGTTCTTTAAAATTACCTATTTTCCTTATATTGAGTTGAAATCTACAATTTTTTTCTTTATTCAGGGTTCAAATAAAGTTTTGTTTTGCTTTTACAAATACTTGAAGAACTCTCATATCTTTATGCCCTCCACCCATCTCCAGATCTCTTCTCTTTCCAGAGTAAATGTGTCTAGTTTCTTCAATAAATATATCTATGCAACCTTATCTCTCTGATAAGGGCCTTATTTCTAAAATATGTAGAGAATTAAGTCAAATTCATAAGAATACAAGTCATTCCCCATTTGATAAATGGTCAAAGGATATGAACAGGCAGTTCTCAGATGAAGAAATCAAAGCCATCTAGAGTCATAGGAAAAAATGCTCCAAATCACTATTGATTAGAGAAATGCAAATCAAAATAACCTTGAGGTACTACATCACATCCATCAGATTGGCCAAGATGACAAAACAAGAAAATGATAAATGTTAGAGAAGATGTGGGAAATTTGGAACACTAATGCATTGTTGGTGGAGTTGTGAAATGATTCAACCATTTTGGAAAGCAATTTGTAACTATATCCAAAGGGCTATAAAAATGTGCATACCCTGTAACCCAAAAATATTACCTCTAGGGCTATATCCCAAAGAGATCATACAAATGAGAAAAGGACCCACATGTACAAAAACATTTATAGCAGCTCTTGTTGTGGAGGAAAAAAATTGGAAATTAAGAGGATACCCATCAATTGAGGAATGGCTGAGCAAGTTGTGGTATATCAATGTAATGGAATACTATTGTGCTATAAGAAATGATGAACAGGCTGACTTCAGAAAAACCTGGAAAGACTCATATGGTCTGATGCTGAGTGAAGTGAGCCGAACCAAGATAATTTTGGACACAATAACAGTCACATTGTGGGATGACTAGCATTGATAGACTTAACCCTTCCCAGCAATACAAGGATCTAAAACATTTCCAAAGGCCTCGTGATGGAAAATGCTATCCACATCCAAAGAAAGAACTATGGAATTTGAATGCAGATCGAAGCATACTATTTGCTATTTTTTTCTCTTCTGTTGAGTTTTGTTTCCTCTTTGTGATAGTTACTCTTATTGGTTCTAATTTTTACTTACATCACTAATGTGAAAATATGTTTAATAGGAATATATATGTATAGCCTATATTAGATTGCAATCTGTCTTGGGGAGGGTGATGGGGGAGGAATGGGGAGAAACATTTTAAACTCAAAAGCATATGGAAGTGATTGTTGATAAATAAATATATATATACACATATATACACACATATACATGTGTACATATACATACATATATACATACACATATATACACACATATACACATGTACATATACATACATATATACATATACATATATATATATATATATGTAATATATGTATATATAGTTCCTTGTATTGCATGGCCTACAATTTCCTTATCCTATCCACTCTGGTATTCAGGTGCTCCAGTTTGTCAATTCTTAAAATGTGGTTTTCAGAATTTGGCAAAATACCTTAGATACATTTTAAGGAAGTCAGAGTATGGACTACTACCTACTTCACTCTGAACAATATACCTTTATTAATGCATTCTCTATTCATATCAAGTTTTTTTGGTTAGCTTAGTAGATAGAGCACTGAGCCTGGAATCAGTTAAGACTTGAGTTCAAATCTGGCCATAGACACTTCCTAGTTTTGTGATGCTGGGCAAGTCATTTAGCCTTTCCCAGTCTTGCTATTCTCAACTATAAAATGGGGTTAATAATAACACCTACCTCCCCGGTTGTTGTAAAGATCACATGAGATAATATTTGCAAAGTGCTTAACACAATGCCTGACACATAGTGGGTAATTACTAAATGATAAATAAGTACTCAACCATGTGACCAATAAGGAATTCTAGGACCATTTCCAAACTTCCTGGAGCACATTTAGATTAGAACCAAATTGGTCCTAGTTAAACGCATATCTGTAATTGAATCAATTCCAGAACTATTCAGAGTCCTTCTGATCCAACATATTCATATGCCTACAAAATAGGCTTCAAAATTTCTTGGTGTTTTCCAGAATTATGTCTCATTATAGGATACAATAAAGTACAATTTTATTAGCCTTTTTGGGAGGAAATATACTGTGAAAGTTTATTATGACATTGAAAAAAAACCCTTTAATCTTGTTCTTCAGTGTTAGAGCTTTACAAGAATGATAGAAACCATATTTTTATTCCTGCTTTGAAACAACAAAAGTAATTTTGTAGAAAACTTCAGGAGGTATAGAGGGTTCTCAGGACTTTTACGCTATAATGCATAGGTGATTTGAGTCAGCAGGCCAAGGGAGGATTTGGAAGGGATCTTGGGGAAAATTACAAAAGAAAACTACATTGGTGCCAAATGCACAATGAAAAATAACTTGAAATCCCTAAGATCTATAGTCAGTGGAGCTAGAGGTGTGTGAGGGACAGAGGGTGGTTAAAGATCATACTTTACTCACTTTCAATATAAGTGAATTGAAATAAACTACACATTTTTCAAACCTTTATGGAATATCTATTTGCTTGCAAATGTATAGGTGTCTGGGTATAGGTGACAAGAGCT
>NW_020950792.1:9398714-9409309 GCF_900497805.2 Vombatus ursinus | reverse complement strand
CTATTGAAAACTAGTCCAAGGACATTTCTCACTAAATGCTGCTACTTGTGTCCTCATATCTTATCTTACTGAAAAGCTATGTATTATTGTACCCTGCTCATAAGTATTCAGGGAACAAGCAAAAATGGATTTAAAATTGACTGTTTCAGTAAAAGCATTTGAAATCTTAAATAGAGTAGAATCCTATGAGTGAATTTTTTTGACCTCCCCTCAAAGTTGTTTCTGAAGGTGCAAAACTTATGAGAACATATTTAGCCTCAATCTACTACTCTTATTTTGTGTTGCTCTTTGTTTCAGACTAGATAACTTGCATACACTCTCTCACACAACCCTGTCTCTCATGTACTTTTGCCATGTCTTTTTCCTCACAAGGGTTATCCTATTCAGTTCTCCCTACCAATCCATACCCTCCTCTCTTTCAAAACTTTGTCTTATATTTAACTCTCATGTGAAGATTTCCTGATGAATTTTATACAACTTCTAATATTCTCCATCCATCGAAACACTCAAATACAGTTTTTGCTATAGATGTAACAAACAAACTCCTGTCTACCGATAGGTAGGAAAAAAGGGGAGGGAGAAAGGTAGAATGATACATTCAGTGCTGGACTTGGAAGAAGGAAAATCAAGGCTTCAAATACTATCTCAGACATTTAAAAACTGTGATTTAGAAATACACTTAACTTCTCTGAGCCTCAATTTCCTCATCTGTAAAATTACATGACCTTTAAGGTCTGATTCAGCCCCAAGTCTATGAACCAATGATCCTATGATTCTTTGAGAGAGACTGTCTTATCTCGCAATTCTAACACCTCTCTTGATTTTCTCCTCTTCTTTCTATTTTCTCCTTTGGTTTTCTACCCATCCATTCATTTAGCCAAGACTATTCATGATTGCTTCTCTTTTTTTAATCCTCTCTGAAATGGTAAAGTTGGCAAGTGCATTCATAACTCTTATTTTTCACTCTATAATGTATTTTCTATAGATTTATTTGTATGTAAGTATATATGTGTATATTTGTACATGTGTATGTATGTATGCCAGAAAGCAGAAAGGTAGAACAGATATCTGCTATTTAATTTTTCTTTCTGCATCTCTTTTGTATGATTATTATCCATGTCCTGCCTTTCCTCCCCAAAAGTAAGTCTATTCAACATATTTGGAAGGTTTTGATATTACCTTTCTTGTCTTCTATCTTGACATTTACTCCCTTGAAAATTGAATCAGCTACCATGTGTTTAAGTGTCATCTCTGCATATGATTCCTGAATCTGTATGGCTAGCTCCTGTCTCCTTCCTGAATTTCAGTACTACTTTAATGATTATTTGATGGACAACTCTATCTGGATGTCCCAGAGGTATCTCAAAATCAGCATATGCAAAATAGTAATCATTATCTCCTTAGCATTTAATTCTATGTTTAAAATGTTATAGAAGATTATCATATTGTAGGGAAACTGACCTAAATTTTCACTCTCCATTAGCAGCTTCACTTGGTTTAGACTCCACAGAACAAAATGTCCCCTTGCTGGGGACTCCCTAGTGGTTGCTCTATCCACACTTTTCACCTTCCTTTTGTGTGTTGTTTTTCTCACTGCATTGTAAGCTCCTTGAGGGCAGGGACTAACTTTATTTTTTATTTGTATCTGCAGTGTTTAGCACAGTGCCTTGCAGATAGTAGGTGCTTAATAAATATTAACTTAATTAAATTGAATTGAATTGAGCTATTTGCTGTTGCTAAACTTGCCATTGTATTTTCCATCTCCATATATTTGCATAGACTCCTGGAAACCTTAGATGTGCCTTTTTTCTTCCTTTCTAGCTCTTATAACCACAAAGGTCTCAATCAATAGCAGATCCTATGACAAATATTTCCTTAATTGTCATAGTTGTTAGTTCTCTCTTTTTCATGTTTATTTTTATTCATTAATCTGCTAAAATATTGTATCCCTCTTATATATTTAAACTCCTAAAAAACATAAAAAAATTAAAAATACTGTAAACTCTTTATGGGTAAGATCTATATTTGTGCTTTCTCTTTGTGTTTCCAGTGCTTAACATAGTGCCTCACAGTATATATTGGATAATTTAATGCATATTAAGTGGTTTAAACTGAAATGAATTGAATTAAACAATATTATATACTTGGAGTAAGATGGAGAATTGTAAATAGTAAAGGTGAATAAGGAGCAAGACCAGTCTTTGTCATTTTTTTTTCTCATAATGATCCAGAAAATTACACTATGAAATCTGTAAGTTTGCAGATGACATTGAGCACTTTAGATGGTAAAATGCTAAGTGATAGTTATAAATGGAAAGAAGAAAGTATGAAACTGTACAATTGGGCAAGAAAATGAATGGGTAATTAGTCTACAATATATCTAGTTAAATACCTGAAATATTTTAAGTTTCATACAATAGATTTCATCCATGATATCTTTGACCTAAACCCAGAAATACAACACTGATTTACATGGAGTAAGAAATTGGCCCTGTATAGCAATTCTCATTTTTAAAAATATTGCAACACTAAGTTTAGTAGTTCAGTTTATTTCTCTGTATAATATACTCTGTGGACAAAGGACCCAACATGTTTCAGTGATTTATGTCATAACCAGTAGGGAGTAAAAATGTCCTTCCCCTGGGAAAGAGAATCAGAATCCAAATTTGTGATCCAAGTTCACATAAACAAAAGTACAGGACATATCTGGAAGTGCCAAACATCTGAGAGAGAAACAGGGATTCAAGTGCCAAGTAGAGATTTAAAGCCAGGACAGTATTCATATAATCTGAAATGCACTGTGTACTTCATTGGTGGAAAGATTGTTTGACACAATCTGCCAATTCAAGACTTCAGAATTTGAGTTGCAGTTTTGTTTCTTGCCTCTATCTAACCTGCTCTCTCAAGTCAGCATGGTGAAGATTAAGATGATGACTCATAGGTACAGAGATGACTTGCAAAAAGTCACCTAGCTAACTAGTGACAGAGCTAATATTTAAAATGCTGCCATATGGAAGATGAATTTGACTTGTTCTGCTTGGCCCCAAAGGGCAGAACAGTCTAAGAAGTAGGAAGGCAGATTCTGTCTTGATGTAGTGGAAACTGTCCTCAAAATTAGAGGTTCCAAAAGCATAATGAAGTGCATTGGGAAACAATAGATTTCCTCTCATTGGAAGTCTTTAAGCAAAGAAATAGATGACCACTTCTTGAGAAAGTTTTAGGAGAAAATGTTTATCAAGAATAGGATAGATTGGAAAAGAAGATCTTTCAAATTCATTTTTAATTAAGAATCCCTTAGATTCTACAATTTTGTCATATAGACCATAAACCATTAAACTCGTATGATTTTTGAGGAATAAGCAGTGCAGGTAAACCAAAGGCCAATGGAGAAAATTGGTGTACACAGGTAGGGTGAAACACATTATTGACACTGACTTTCATGCAAGGAGTGATATGAAAGACCTTATGTAGAAACCCTGAGATGAGAAAAGGATATGGAGCAGAGATGGAATGATAGAAGAAAAGTCAAAATTTTGTACTGTTCTGTGTTTACAAAAAGCTAGAGAAAGGTTTTCACTGTGATGGGGAGATTTTCTATGAAGGATTCATGAAGCAAGAAGCACAAAATCTGAATGCACTTTGAGGGAATATCAGTATTGAAGAGATCACAGAGGGTAAAATAAAGTATTAAAGTAATTCAGACTTCAATAATCAGAGAGATCCACACTAACATATTTTCTTCATGGTTCTGAACGAGTTATTGTAGAGACATATGATAAGTTAACTAAGTTAGTGGCTATATCTAATGCCAGTTGTTCTATATCATCTCAAAACAAACAAAAAAAGTGAAAAAGAATGTGAAAGAAGAATTGAAATTATTTAATCAGCATTACCAACATTTTCATATCTTTTTATCCAGTGACCTGACAGCTATCTATCTATCTATCTATCTATCTATCTATCTATCTATCTATCTATCTATCTATCTATCTATCCATCTTACTACAAGGTTATCAGTGACAGGAAAAAGGGCTTCATATGTTAAAAAGAAATGTCCACAGCAACACTGTTTGTGTTATGTAGTGGGAAAAAAGCTGTACATAAGCTATATCATCTTCCCATTCAATGAGGAATGTTTGAGGATCAAGCTTTGGGTTTGGTTTCAGAAAGACCTGAGTTCAGATCCAGCCAGAGGTACTTACTAACTATATCACCCTGGGCAAATCACATCACTGCTATCTGCCTCAGTATCATTAACTCTAAAATGGGGATCATAATATCCATCTACCTCCTAGGATTTTTGTGAGGATCCAATGAGACAATATGTGTATAGTCCTTAGAGCAGCATCTAGCACATACAGAACGATAATAAAAGTTTGTTTCTATCTATTCATCTCTTCATCTTCCCTTCCTTCCTCCCTTCTTTTCTTCTTCTTTCCTAACAAAATATCATTATAATATGCTGAATGATAATTACAAAAAATTAGGAGAAGCATGGGAAGACTTACATGGACAGATGTACAGCAAGGAAAACAGAAGGAAAAGAACAATTAGTATGAAATTTTGAATGAAGACAAATGTTAAAGACAAAATAATTTAGGACTAGTTAAGTGTATAATATTAGTTTTAGATTCCTGAGGATAAAACATGTATTTTATTTTTAAAGAGAAATTATAAAGTGTAGCTGTATAAAGTTGCAATCATTATATTTGATTGGTATTGATAGTTTTGCTTCTTCTGAAATGACTGATGTGTCAAAAACAGAATTTAACAATAAACATAAAATTAAATAAATATCATGTTACAACTGAAATGGGAAAAAGAAGGCAATGGATTTTTTAAATGCATATAGCTTATTCTACAAAGTAATTTGACATCAGTTATACATATGAAATTATGCAAAATGCATTCCCATATTAGATATGTTGCCAAAAGCAAGAGAAAAATGAAGAAATTTTTAAAAAAATGCTTCATTCTGCATTCACACTCCAGAAGTTGTTGTTGTTTTTTCTCTAGAAGTGGATAGCATTTTTCATCATAAGTGCTTTGAAATCATCCTAGAACATTGTGTTGATCAGAATAGATAAGTCATTCATAGTTGATCATTGTAACATATTGCTTTTACTTTGTACAATGTTCTCCTCTGCCCACTTCACTTTGTATCAGTTCATTGTCATATAAATCTTTCCAGGTTTTTCTGAAACCATTGGGCTAATCATTTATTTTAGCACAATAGTATTCCATTGCAATCATTTACCACAACTTGTTCAGCCATTCCCCAATTGATGTACATGCCCTTGATTTCCAATTCTTTGCCATCACAAAAAAGAGCTACTATAAATACTTTTGTACATATGGGTTTCTTTTCTTTCCTTTTTCTTTTCTTTTTATTCTATCTTTATTGGGATACAGACCTAGTAGTGTATTACTGGGTCAAAGAGTATGCAGTTTCATAACCTTTTGGATATAGTTCCAAAATACTCTCCACAATGACCAGATCAGTTCACAACTCCACCAATAGTGCATGTGTCCCAATTTTTCCACATTCCCTACATTATTTGTCATTTTCCTTTCCTGTCATATTAGCCAATCTGAAAGGTGTCAGGTGATACCTCAGAGTTGTTTTAATTTGCTTGCACCTAATAAATAGTGAGTTAGAGCATTCTTTTATATGACTGTAGTTAGCTTTGATTGTTTGTCTGAAAACTACCTGTTCATATCCTTTGACCATTTATCAGTTGGGTAATGACTTCTAGTGCTATAAATTTTACTCCATTCTCTATATATTTGAGAAATAATGCCTTTGTCAGAGAAATTTGCTGTGAAAATGCTTTTTCAGTTTTCTGCTTTGCTCCTAATCTTGGCTGAATTGCTTTTGTTTGTGCAAAAAAAAAATAAACATCTAATTAAATATAATTAAAATTATCCATTTTATATCCTCAAATGTTCTCTATATCTTGTTTGGTCATAAATTCTTTGTTTATCCATAAATATGACAGGTAAAATGTTCCATGATCCACTACTTTGCTTACATTACCTTTAATGTCTAAATCATGTACCCATGATGACTATGGTGTGAGATGTTGTTCTATACCTAGTTTCTTCAAGATTGCTTTTTTTGTCTTCCCAGAATGTTTTTTTTTTTCAAATAGAGTGTTAATGTCCCAAAAGCTTGGATATTTGGGTTTATCAGAAACTAGAGGCTATGGTCATTTGTTATTGTGTATTGTGTACCTGGTTTATTACTCTGATTTATCATTCTATTTCTTAGTCAGTACAGGATTATTTTGATTATTACTGCACTATAATATATTTTGAGAACTGATGCTTCTTGGCCACCTTCCTTCACTTTTTTAAAAAAAATTATCTTGATATTATTGACATTATGTTCTTACAGATCAATTTTATTATTTTTTCAAGCACTACAAAATGTTTTTGGTATTTTAATTGGTATGACACTGAATAAGTAAATTAATTTAGGTAGAATTTTCATTTTTATTATATTGTTTGGCCTAGCCATGAGCAATTACTTTTTATCCATTTTTTTCAGACTTGCCTTTATTTGTTTGAAAAGTGTTTTGTAATTGAGTTCTTTTAGTTCTTGAGTTCTTGGCAGATAGATTCCCATATATTTTATATTGCTGGAAGTTATTTGAAATGGAATTTCTCTTTCTATCTTTTCCTGCTGACTTGGTGGGTAATATATGGAAATGCTAATGACTTGGGTGGATTTATTTTATATACTGGAACTTTATAAAATTGTTAATTGTTTCAACTAGTTTTTTGTTGATTCACTAGGATTCCCTAAATATATCATAATATCATCTGCAAAGAATGATTTTGGCTTGTAGTAGTAGTTTCAGCTCCTCATTGCCCATTTTTATTTCTTCAATTACTTCTCTTATTGCAATAATCTAGCATTGATATTATAATATAGACTAATAGTGGCAATTATGTATATTCTTACTTCATCCCTGATCTTATTGGAAAAGCTTCTAGCTTATTCCCATTACAGAAAATGTTTGTTGATGATTTTATATAGATACTACTTGTCATTTTAAAGAAATCTTAATTTATTCCTATGCTTTCTGGTGTTTTTAATAGGAATGGATTTTGTATTTTGCCAAAAGCTTTTACTTCATCTATTGAGAAAATCATAGGGTTTTTGTTATTGATATGGTCAATTATTTTGATAGCTTTTCTAATACTGCATTAGTCCTACAGACATGGTATGAATCCCACCTGGTCATAATGTCTAATCTTTGTGATATATTACTTCAATGTCCTTACTAATATTTTATTTATTTTTTTGCATCAACATTCATTAGAGAAACTGGCCTCTCTCTCTCTCTCTCTCTCTCTCTCTCTCTCTCTCTCTCTCTCTCCCTCTCTCTCTCTCTTTCTGTGTGTGTGTGTCTCTCTTCTCTCTCCCTCTCATTTAGGCAGCAGCACCATATTTGTTTCATAAAAAGAATTTGATAAGACTCCTTTATTTACTTTTGCAAGTAGTTTATATAGTACTGGAATTAGTTATTCTTTAAAAGTTTTCTAGAATTCATTTCTGAATCAATCTGGTCTGGGGGATTTTTTCTTGGTTAGCTCATTTATGGCTTATTGAATTTATTTTTCAAAGGTAAGGTTATTTTAGTATTCTGTTTCCTCTTCTGATAATCTGAGCAATTTATATTTTTGTAAATATTCATACATTTCACTTAGATTGTCAGATTTATTTGCATATAATTGGGCAAAATAGTTCTTCGTAATTCCTTTAATTTCATCTGCACTGGTAGTGAATTAACCTTCTTCATTTTTGATACTGCCAATTTGGCTTTCTTCTTTTTTCTTTTTAAGTAAGATTAACTAATAGTTTATCTATTTCATTATTTTTCCCACAAAAACAGCTCCTGGTTTTATTTATTACTTTAATGTTTTTCCTACTTTTATAATATTAATCTCTCCTTTGATTTTCAGGATTAGCATTTTGGTGTTTAATTAGGGATTTTTAATTTGATTATTTTTCTAGTTTTTAAATTGCATGCCCAGTTCATTAATCTGCTCTTCCTCTATTTTTTTGATGTAAGTTTTTAGATACACAAATTTTCCTTTAAGTACTGCATTTACTTTATCCCATAAATTTTGGTATGTTGCCTCATAATGAAATTATTATTTCTATGATTTGTTCTTTGATCCAGTCATACTTTAGGATTAGATTATTTAGTTTCCAATTAACTTTTAAACTATGTTTCCAAGGCCTCTTATTGAATGTAATTTTTCTTATATTATGATCTGAAAAGGATGCATTTATTACTTCTGTTTTTTTGCATTCCTTTGTTAGGTATGTTATGCCTTCATATATCATCTTTTTTTTGTGAAGATGCCATATACAGATGAGAAAAAGATGTGCTCCATTATATTTCTATTCAATTTTATCCAGAGGTTTATCTTACCTATCTTTTCCAAAATGATAATTATCTCCTTAACTTCTTTCTTGTTTATTTTTGGCTAGATTTATCTAGTTCTGGGAAGCAAAAGGAGAAGTCTCCAAATATAGTTTTATTATGTATTTCCTCCTGTAACTTATTTAAATTTTTCTTTGAGAATATGGAAGGTGTGTTAATTAGTACATATATGTTTAATATTCATATTACTCTAAATTTGTGATACCTTTTAGCAAAACATAGTTTTCCTTTATCTCTTTTATTTTTTCTGATATGATAATTGCTACCCCTGCTATTTTTTTTTTCATCTCAGCTGAAGCATAATACATTCTAATTCAATAGGATTTTTAGTTGTGTGAGCCTCAATTTTTCAAGTATGTTTCTTGTGAACAAAATATTTTTGGATTCTGGGTTTTTAATCCATTTTGTTATCCAATTTTATTTAAGGGATGGACTCATCCCACTCATATTCACAATTGTGATTACTAACTGTATTTTCCTCCATTCTCAGTCTTTTTCTCATTTTCATTCTCATTTTATTCTCTCTCTACTCTCTCTCTCTCCTCCCAAACCCACTCAAAAGTCTATTTTGCTTTTGGCCAATATTTTCTTTAACCTGCCCTCCTTCTATAAGGCCCCACTCTTCCCTCAGTACTTTCCCCTTCTATTTCCATAATGGGTAAGATAGATTTCTATATCCAAATGAGTGTCCATGCTACTCCCTTTTTGAGAGGGATATCAGGCCAATTTCCTTAGTAATTTCTTGAAATAAAATGTCTAGTTATTATTTTTATTTTGTTTTGTTTTTAATCATAGCTTTTATGTAGTCCAATAATTTTTAAATTATCTCTTCTGGTTCTATTTTCCAGATCAGTTGTTTTTTTCCAGTGAGATATCTCACATTTTCTTCTGTTATTTTTTTCATTCTTTTGACTTTTCTTTATTGTTTCTTGATGTCTCATGGAGTCATTAGTTTCCACTTGCTCAATTCTATTTGTTAAAGAATTACTTTCTTCAGTGAGATTCTGTACCTCTTTTCCAATTTGTACAATTCTGCTTTTTTTAAGGAATTCTCTCTTGAGTGGATTTTTGTATCTCTTATCATTTGGTTAATTCTGTGTTTTAAATATTTTAAAATAACACCTTAAAAATAGTCTAATTCAAATGGCAAAAGAGGTGCAAAAAGCCAGTGAGGGAAAGAATACCTTCAAAATAGAATTGCCCAGAAGGAAAAGGAAGTCCAAAAGCTTACTGAAGAAAATATTTCCTTAAAAATTAGTATGGAGCAATTGGAAGCTAGTAACTTTATAAGAAATCAAATCATTGTAAAACAACACCAAAAGAATGAAAAAAAATAGAAGACAATGAGAAATATCTCATTGGAAAAACAACTGACCCTGGAAAATAGATCCAGGAGAGGGAATTTAAAAATTATTGGACTATCTGAAAGCCATGATCAAAAAAAGAGCCTAGGCATCATCTTCCAAGAAATTATCAAGGAAAACTGCCCTGATATTTTAGAACCAGAGGGTAGAATAGAAATTGAAAAAATCTACCTATCATCTCCTGAAAGAGATCCCCAAAGCAAAACTCCTAGGAATATTGTAGCCAAATTCCAGAGTTCCCAGGTCAAGGAAAAAATACAGCAAGCAGCAGGAAGGAAATAATTCAAGTACTGTTGAAACACAATCAGGATAACACAAGATTTAGCAGCTTCTACATTAAGGAACTGCAGGGCATGGAATATAATATTCTGGAGGGCAAAGGAGATAGGATTACAACCAAGAATCACCTACCTGGGAAAACTTGAGTATAATACTTCAGGGTAAAAACATGGTCATTCAGTGAAATAGGAGATTTTCAAGCATTCTTGATGAAAAGACCAGAGTTGAATAGAAAATCTGACTTTCAAATACAAGACTCAAGTGGAACATGGAAGAGGTAAACAAGAAAGAGAAATCACAAGAGACTTATTAAGGTTGAATTGTTTACATTCCTGCATGGAAAGAAGATATTTCTACCTCATAAGTCCTTTGTCAGTATTGAGTAGTGGGAGGGAAAAAATTATATGTATGTACAAATAATTAGATAGATAGATAGATAGATAGATATAGATAGATAGATAGATAGATAGATAGATAGATAGATAGATAGATA
>NW_020950792.1:9384377-9398704 GCF_900497805.2 Vombatus ursinus | reverse complement strand
ATAGATAGATAGATAGATAGATAGATAGATAGATAGATAGATAGATAGATAGATAGATAGATGGATAGATAGATGGCACAGGGTGAGTTGAAGATGAAGGGGTGATATCTGGAAAATAAAATTAAGGGGTGAGAGAGGATTATACTGGGAGAAGGAGAAAGGGAGAGGTAGAATGGGGTAAATTAACTCACATGAAACAGATAAGAAAAGGCTTCTACAGTGGAGGGGAAGGTGAGAAGGAATGAGTGAATCTTATTCTCATAGGATTTGGCTTAAGGAGGGAATGACATACACATTTGGGTCTGGAAATCTATCTTACTCTATGGGAAAATAGGAGGGGAAGGGGAGAAGAGAGCAGGGGGATGATACAGGGGCAGGCATATTGGGGGAGGGGATAATCAGAAGCAAACACTTCTGAGGAGGGACAGGGCCAAATGTGAGAATAAAATAAATGGGAGGTGGGATGAAGGGAAATATAGTTAGTTTTTCACAACATGATTACTATGGAAGTGTTTTGCATGACTACACATGTATAACCTGTATTGAGTTGCTTGACTTTTCAATGAGGGTGGGTGGGGAGGGAGGAAGGGAGAAAGTTTGTAAACCAATGTTTTAAAAGCACATGTTAAAAAAATTGTTTTCACATGCAACTGGAAAATAAGAAATAGAGAAAATGGGGTATTGACATATATCCTGCCCTACAGGAAAATAGAAGGGGTAGGGAATAAGAGAAGGGGTAGAGAGAAATAGAAGGGAGGTCAGATTAGGGGAAGGAGTATACAGAATGCATGCTATCTTGGGGTGGGGGGAGGGATGAGATGGGGAGAAAATTTAGAAGTCAAAATCTTGTGGAAGTGAATTTTGAAAACTAAAAATAGATAAATAAAAAATAAAATGAAAACAAAAAATATCACCTAAAAATTTTTAAAAACAGAATTGGCCAAGTGGAAAAAGAGGTGAAAAAATTCACTGAAGTGAAGAATTCCTTAAAAATAAAATTGGCCAAATGAAAAAAAAGGTACAAAAACTAATTGAAAAAAAATAATTTCTTAAAAATTAGAATTGGGCAGTGTAAGATAATGGCTGGATGAGACATCAAGAACCAATCAAACAAAATAAAAAGAATGAAAAAAATAGAAGCAAATGTAAAATACCTCATTGGAAAAACAACTGACCTGGAGAATAGATCCAGGAAAGATGATGTAAGAGTTATTAGTATTCCTGAAAGCCATGACTGAAATGGTTATTTGCATCCCTACATGGGAAGGTGATACTTGTAATATATATCACTTTATATAATTGTTATGTAAATTATATTCTATAAAGTATAGTTAATTAAATATAACACAATTTAGATAATATACCATTGAAGTTCCACAAAAACCCAGGAAGGTAGATATAATTTGTTATCCCTATTTTATAGATTATGAAAAAGGGAAAATGAATATTTCTTCTATAAATATGTGTTATACTTCTCCTTCATAGAGGAATTATTTCTCTTGGTACTTCACTATTAATACCAGTAACTTCTCCATATTCTTGAAAAAGTAGAACAGGGCATGAGAAACTTGTTATGAATAGAAGAATACAATGGTTTTCTGTCCAACTCGCCTGGTCCTTTTCCCATGTTCTCTGGGGAATCAGAGGCTGGGTACATTAATGTTGGTCTTCTGTGTAATTGTCAGGTGCACGATTATCCCCAATTTCTTTGCCTGCAGAAATATTTCTCTAGGAACACATATTATTCAGCTTACAAAGAGGAAATACCACTAACTTAGTTATTGTCTGCTGCTTTATCCTGACAAGATATAATGCACACATACAGGCATTATGCATATACTTATACAAAACCTATATAGAAGTGTACTGCATTGCACATTTATGGATATGAAGAAAAAAAGAGTTCTATGTGTTAATTGTGTGAGAATATTTTTACATAACCTAAGGATGAACTATTCTATCAGCACAATATTATATATTAAAACCAAGGATAACAATTTTTAATCAACCACTCTTAAATATAGTTAAAATAGCTTTAATAAAGAAAGCAATTGCCATTTTCTGTTTCATTAGACCTTTACAACTCATTTTGTGAGTTTATTCATTCTTATTTCAAAAACATTCAGCTGATCATTTAATGTTTAGACATTTAATAAAATATAAATATTCTGAGTGTATTGCAGCTAACCATTGTTATATTATCATCAGATCATATATATATTTTAATAGATATACTTAAAAATCATCTAAAGCTATTCATCAATGACCTAAGTGTCACCTTGGAATTATGTAATTGCCTAAATATTAGGGGATGCATTATATGGAAGGATGTAATGGTAGCAAAGAAATATGGAAGCAGTGAATTCTTGGAGGAAGAGAGTTTTGAATAGGGGCAATGACTAAGGAATCAAGACCTAAGATGTCCACCCTACTTGGAGATCTGTGCTTTGGAGTTTGGATCATTATAATTATAGTCATTAATTTTATTCATTGGTAAGGTTTAGAATTTATTTTTAAGGAACATGTTCAGATATCATGGCATGAGTCAATGCACATATTCAATCTAATTGATTTACTCTGACTAAAAATTGTCACCTTATGTCCTTCAAGATATATCTTCACATGTGGTTCATGAGGCACATCTTTTTCACTTCTGAATGAAGGAACTCTGACTAAATTCTATAGCTTATGGAATCATTGAAGGTTGGGGATATAGCTAGCTAGCTAGCTAGAGAGATAGATATCACTATAATGAAAGGGTTGCTTTAGACAAGTTTACATTAAATAACTATACAAAATTAGTTTACAGTGGCAAGAACCTGGTGACATGGAGACAAATTAGGAATTTATTACACTAACACAGAAGTGAGATGTTAGATCTATGCTGTAATGGTATTAGTGAGAATGGAAAGGAAGGAAAGAAGAATTGTGAGAGATATAAATGTTCCTTCCTCTTCTGAAGTAACATTATTCCTTTCTAAAAAATCTTATTTGAGTAGAAGGCATTATTTCATTCCATTAATGCTTTTGTTAAGTGGGTACATTTTCCTAATTGTCTTATTAATATTTCAGCTGCAGGGGTGGGAATGGGGTGGAGATTGAGACATAGAGAGATCAGTCATTTCTCAAGGTCAGTTTAAAACTGAGTCAAAGTCTGAATCCAAGTGATCTAATTCCACAACTTTAGTATTTGAAGATTGTTTTTCATCATTTTACTTACAAAAGCTTCCCTTAGCTCTTCGTTAACTGTTTTTGAACTAGTGACCAACTTATTTTTCATTCAGATATTTTTAAGTCCCATATCATTTAACCTTGCATCCTATGTTCTAAGTTATTTGGTTAGAGAAGAATGGTAGGGATGTAGTAGGAGTATGAGAGATAATTTGCAGTTACATATCTCTCTTAGAAACACATTTGTATTCTTACTCATCTTCAAGTGCTTCTGGAACCTCCTTGGAGTGAATATTCTGTAGATCTCACTAGAAGGGAATAAAGGGATGAATCTAATGAGATAAAATTTAATAGGAATAAATTTCAAGTTCTACACTTTAGAAATAAACTGTACAAGAATAAAATGAGGAGAAACTTTCCTTAGAAATAGTTTACCTAGGGATATTTTCCCCCATAGGGGTTTCAGTTGGCTACAAACTCAATGTGAGTGAACAATGCAATGTAGCCACTAACAAGCTGAAGCCATTTTAGGATCCAGGAATAATAATAACTCACTTTCAGATTCACGAAGTGTCTTATATACATTATCTTTTTAGGCCTGTGCAACAACATTTAAGATGAGTCCTAAAGTTGTTATTATTAGTATTTTATAGATAAGGAAATTGAGGCTCAAAGAACTTGTGCGACCTTCTCATGGTTGTCCAGCTAGTGAGCTGTAGAGATAAAATTCAAAACCAAGGCTCTACTGATTAAAAGTTGAGCATTTTTCTACTGCAAAAGGGAAACTTAGTGATCAGAATCAACATAATCTAGTGGAAAAAATTAGGTATTGAGTTAGAAAATCTGAAATCAAGTTCAAAGTCTATTGTATTTAACTTCTCTAAGAGTCATTTTTTTTTCATCCCCTGGGAGCCAGCAAACACAAGTTCTTCAAGGACTTGATTTAAATTGTGGGTTATAGTATATGATAAGGAATATTACATTACTTCATTTGTATTGAATCCACATCCCAGGAAATATATGAGAATATCTAAATTAAATCTTTATGTAAGCTGCTATGTTTGCTTTTAAACTAATAGAAAAATAAGTGAAAAGCAACCTAGAATAGTAATCATAGTTAATTGGAAATTTAAAAAGGCAAAACAATGAAAACAACTCTAGCATTCATTTTTCATTGTTAATAATGTTTTAATTTTTTTCTAATTCCATGTAAAGACAATTTTAACATTCTTTTTTGTTTTAAACTTAAATATAGAATAAGAAAAATATTAGAAACTTAAATATTAAAACTTAAATACGAAACAAGAAAAGAAAAGAAAAAGCATTGCCATGTTCACAGCAGAACTTAACAGGGGATTCAAAATAAACAGCAATAAATTTCTATTTCAAGAAAGTCTATATAATAAATACCACACATTATGTTCAGAACTGTCCATCTTCTCTTTACTTTCTTATAAATTTTGTTTTGTTCTCTGCTGTGCAACATTCATTTTTATAAAAATTTGAATTCCAAATTTTCCCCTTCTTTCCCTTCCCTCACACCTCCCTAAGAAAGTAAGCAATTTAATATAGATATATATGTGCAATCACATAAACCATATTTCCATATTAGTCACGTTGTAGAGGAAGAAACTGTTTGCAAAAACAATGACAAAACAAAGAAGGTGAAAATAGTATGCTCTGATTTGCATTTGGACTCCATCAGTTCTTTCTCTGGATCTGGATAGCATTTCCTATCATGAGTCTTTTGGAATTCTCTTGGATCACTATATTGCTGAGAAGAGCTAAGTCAATCATAGTTGATCTTTACACAGTGTTGCTCCTACTATATACAATGTACTCCTGGTTCTGCGCATTTCACTCACCACCAGTTCATGTAAGTCTTCCCAGGTTTTTTTTTTTTTCTGAAATCTGCCTGCTTATCATTTCTTATATACAATAATATTCCATTACATTCATATACCACAATTTGTTCAACCATTCCCCAACTGATGGGAATTCCCTCAATTTCTAATTCTTTGTCACCACAAAAAGAGCTACTACAAATATTTTTGTGCATGTAAGTCTCTTTTTTCCCCTTTTTATGCTTTCTTTGGGATACAGACATATTAGGGGTATTGCTAGATCAAAGGGTATGCACAGTATTATAACCCTTTGGGCATAATTCCAAATTGCTCTCCAGAATGGTTGAATAAGTTCACCACTTTACAAACAGTAGCATCCATTTTTCAAATGCATAGGTATTATCAGACTAGTACCTCTGATGTGAGGGCTGCTAAGTTTTTTTTTTTTCAGGGTTATTTCCACCTTTGGTATCCAATTGCCACCCAATTCTCACCTGTGGCTCCAAGAAGCTATAGCATGCTCAGTGGCCACACTCCAGTAAAACTGTTTGGTAACCAATAAACATCAAACTCATCAGTGAGTTAGGAGGGTGTCTACCCAAAATATGTGAAGATTTCCCTCATAGAATAGGCAGATATGAACAATTTGTTTCTATGGATCTCAAAGGTGCCAGAAACAGATGTTGTGGGGCACTTAGAGATTGGTTAAACATCAAAAGCACCAAGGTCATCCACTGTATCCTGAGTCATCACCAGTTGTTTTGACTTCTGTCTTGCTACTGGACTTCAATGCTGTGGAATAGAGAATGAAGCTGATGACTTCATACAATTCTGCCCCACTAAATCCAATCTCTTCCTTACTAAATTCAATTTATGAACGAGTCCAAAGACATCACACATAATATTTTAACATTTTATATTTTGTTATTTGTTGTTTCATTATTTTCATATTTTATACCTAATCAAATTCCTGTGGCAACAGGCAACTGACAAAGCAGCATTGTGAGCTGTAGCCACAACTTTGCACACAGGCAGCCCAGGCCATAAAGTTGTATTCTCACTGGATGAGAATAGTAGTGGGATTCAGTAGCCTCTGAATTTCAACGGATCACACTGTTCACCCACTGGCATGAGGAAAAGGCTAGAAAAGATACCCTAAAATTGTCTGCCTCACCTAAGCTAAGCCTGGCCTATATACCACAGCAGGTGGGGCTTTAACCCTGTAATGAAAAATCACAAAAAAAGTCCAAAATTTTTGCATAGATGATTCCACTCACCATTGATACATGGCACATACACACACTTATGGACAACATGAAATTCAATAGAACTGAAAGATAAAAGGCTCTTGTTGCAAGAGAACTCAGCTGGTATTACATCCAAATAGCAGCCCTAAGTGAAACAAGGCTGGCAAATGAAAGTCAGCTTGTGGAAATCAGAGCTTGCTACATGTGTGTGTTTTTTTTTTTTGTTTGATTGTTTTGTTTTGTTTTGTTTTGTTTTGTTTTGTTTTGCTGGAGTAATAATTGAGATGATGAGTACTGTGAAACTGGTGTAGGTTTTGCAATAAAATCTAATACAGTCAACAAGCTTGTATGCATCTCAGAAGGAGTGAACAACAGGCTCATGACAAAGTGATTGACACTTGTAGGAAAGTGTCACACCACCCTTATCAGTGCATATGCTGTCACCATGATGAGGTCAAAGAAAAGAAAATATGAATACCTGGAGACTTTCATCATCAATGTGCCAAAAGAGGATAAGCTTGTAATTCTGGGTGCCTTTAACACAAGAGTAGGCACAGACTATCAGACATGTTAGGGAGTCCTTGGGAAGAATGGAGTCAGAAACAGCAACAGCCACTTACTACTAAAGACTTGTGTGTCTCATGACCTCCTCATCACCAACACTGTCTTTCATTTACCTAAATGCAATAAAATTTTGTGGATGCACCCTCGCAGCAAACATTGGCATTTAATTGACTATGTCTTTGTAACAAAAAGAGACAGACATCATGTGACAGTGACAAAGGCAATGTGTGGCACAGAGTGCTGGATAGATCATAGAGTTGTCCACTATAAGCTAAACATTCCTATTCAACAATAGCAGCTACCAAAGGCAAAATGATTACCAGAAGACTTAATCTCAACAGATTTTAATGCTTCTTTCTGCAGGAACAATTTATTGCTGGCTTGGACGGAAGGCTGAGCAAACACAGTGTGCAACAGTGAAGGAGAAAAAAGTGGGCATTTTTCAGAGATTGGGTTACAGCACTGCATTTACTCATCTGGAGCAAAGCACCAGCAAACATGAGGACTGGTTTGATGAAAATGATGAGTAAATTTGGAAACTACTATCCAAAAAATGAGAACTAAACAGTGTTTACCAGGAGTATAGTTTGTGTCTAAGAAGGTATCTTTCTTTTTTAAATTTTTAAATATTTTTTCTTTAAAGATTTGAGTTTCAAATTCTATCCCTCCTTCCTTCCATTCCCCCTCCCCAAGACTGCAAGCAATCTGATATGTTACACATGTGCAATTATGTAAAACATTTCTGTATTAGTCATTTTGTACAAGACTCAAATAAAAGAAAGAAAAATGAAATAAAGAAAGAGAAAAATAGCATCCTTCCATCATCTGTATTCAATCAATATAACTTCCTTCTCTGGAGGTGGACAGTCTGCTTTATCATCAGTCCTTTGGGATTGTCTTGAATCATTGTATTGTTGACAATATCTAAGTCATTCAACATTCTTTATGAAACAATATTGCTATTAGTATGTACAATGTTCTCCCGGTTCTGTTCACTTCACTATGGATCAGTTAGTGTAAGTCTTTCCAGGTTTTTCTGAAATCATCCTGCTTGCCATTTCTTATAACACAATAATATTACATTACAATCATATATCACAGCTTCTTTAGCCATTCCCTCATGGGAGGGCATCCCTTTGATTTCCATTTCTTAGCCACCACAAAAAGAGCTGCTATAAATATATAAATAAAGGAATAAGTCTTTTTCACTTTTTGAATGTCTTTGGTATATAGACCTAGTAGTGGTATTGCTGGATCAAAGGGTATGCAGAGCTTTATAGCACTTTGGACAAAGTTTCAAATTACTCTCCAAAATAATTGGATTGGTTCACAACTCCATCAACAATGTATTAGTCTTCCAGTTTTCACACATGCCCTGCAATATCTAACAATGTCCTTTGTTGTCATGTTAGCCAATCTGTTAAGTGTGACGTGATACCTCAGAGGGTTTTTTTTTAAATTTACATTTTTCTAATCAATAGTGATTTAGAGAATTTTTTTTCATATGACTAGAGATATCTTTGATTTCTTCATCTGAAAACTGCCTGCTTATATCTTTTGACCATTTATCAATTGGGAAATGACTTGTGTTTTTTATAAATTTGATTCAATTCCCTATGTATCTGAGAAATTAGGACTTTATCAGAGATATTTGTTGCAAATTTTTCCCCAGTTTTCTGCTTTCCTTATAATTTTGGTTGTATTGGTTGTGTTTGCACAAAAACCCTTTAATTTTATATAATCAAAATTATTTTACATTTTGTAATGTTCTCTATATCTTCTTTGGTCCTAAATTTTTCTCTTATTCATAAATCTTGCAGATAAACTATTCCATGTTCTCTTAATCTGCTTATGCTATCACCCTTTATGTGTAAATCATGTACTCATTTTGACTTTATCTTGGTATGTGGTATAAGATTTTGGTCTAGAGTTTCTGCCATACTGTTTTCCAGTTTTCCCAGCAGCTTTTTTTTTTTTTAAATAATGAGTTTTTGTTCCAAAAGCTTGGATCTTTGGGATTATCATATACTGGATTACTATGGTCATTTACTGTAATGTAATTTCTACCTAATCTGTTCCCCTGATCTACCACTCTATTCCTTAGCCAGTAACATATTGTTTGATAATTCCTGATTTATAATACAGTTTGAGATCTAGTGCAACTAGACCATAGAAGGTATCTTTCAACTCCATCAAAAGTAAAGTGCAAACACAGGTTAGAGAGATGCAAGGTTCTTGGCTAAGTAAAGAAGGCAAATAAAATTCAGTTTTATGCTGATAGTAACAACACAGTATGCTTCTACAATGCCCTGAAGGCTATTTATAGGCCAAATATCTATGGTGAATCTCAACTACTCAGTGCTGATGGAGCCACACTGATCAATGATAAGGATATGACCCTGGAGAGATAGACTGAACACTTCCATAGTGTTGTCAAGAGAATGTCATCAATCAATGCAGAAGTCATTGACTATAAACTTCAGGTTGAAGTTAATCCCTCTTGAGCCACACTTCCAACTAAAGAACAGGTTTTGAATGTCATTAGGCTCCTCTTGTGTTGCAAAGTGCCTAGTGCTCATCTCATTTCAGCAGAGATTTACAAGGCAGGGGGTGAACTGCTCATAAAAAAAAGCTTGACATAAATATTCTGGGTTATATGACAAAAGGGGGTTATACACCAGGAGATCAAGCATACCTCCATTTTTATATCTATAAATGAAAAAGGAAATAGGTGACTCCTGTTACAATCAAAAAGGGGTCTCTCTGTTAGTCTTTGACAGCAAGATTCTTGCCAGAGTCCTCCTTAATATGGCTATCATTCACATAGAACATGGTCATCTACACAAGAGTCAGTGTGCCTTCAGAAAGGGCCAAGGGACTATTGATATAGCATTGGTTGCCCAGCAACTGTAGGGGAATTGCCAGGAGCAAAACAGAATTCTGTGCACAATGTTCATTAATCTGACCAAATCCGTTGATGCTCTCAATCATGAGAGCTCAAGGAAGATCATGGAAAAATTCGGTTGCCCAGAGAAGTTCATCAGTATTGTATATCAGTTCCATGACAGCATGCTTCCATAGGTTCTGGATAATGGACAACACTCTCATATTTTCCCAGTTAACAATGGAGTTAAATAGGACTATAGATTTGCTTCCATGCTTTTTTGCATGATATTTTCAGTGCTATTGTTGCATGCCTTCAATGAGGATGAAAACAGCATCAAGGTCAGCTACCACACTGATGATATTGAAAAGGCTACAAGCCAAGATTAAAATGGAGAGAGAATTGGTGTGCAACTTTTTGTTCAAAGATGATTGTACATTCAGTGTAGCCTCTGAGGCTGAGATGCAACGAGATATGGATTGTCTCTCTATCACTTGGGATAATTTTGGCCTGACAATTAAGACTAAGAAAACAGAGGTTCTCACCTAGCCAGCTCCATGCCATCCATATGTAGAATCATTGATTACAGCAAATGGAGAGATTTTGAATGCTGTGGATAAGTTTACTTACCTTGGCAATATAGCCTCTATGGATGTGCACATAGATGACAAGATTGATGCACATATAGCCAGAGCTAGTTCAGTTCCTTTTAAATCAAAGGAAAGTCTGGAAAAGAAGTGGTATTAGGCTACCTACCAAACTGAAGGTCTACAGTCATTGTGTTGACCTTATTGTGGTATGTCTGTGAAACTTAGATAGTTTATTAATGGAATGCCTGAAAATTGAACCACTTCAGAGATTGTCTTCAGAAGATCCTAAAGATCACCTGGCAAGATAAGGTACCAGACACTGAAGTCTTATCTTGACCTTAATTCCCAAACATTCAAAAGCTAAAGCAGAGAGAGCAACCCCAATGGGTCATCCATGCTATTCAAATGTCAAATGCACATTTGCCTAAAATAATATTTTATGAAGACTTACAAGGAAATCACTCACATGAAGGTCAGAAGATGTAATACAAGGATACTCACAACATCTCTCTGAAGAACTTTGCTATTGATTGTAAGACATGGGAGATACTGGCACAGGACCACCTAGCACAGATTGCCTGCATCAATGAATGTGCTGTGATCTATGAGCAAAGTAGGAGTGCAATAGTTCAAAAGTAAAGTGAGATGTGCAAATTTTGAGACATCTGTACTCCAAATGTTCAAGTGGGCTATTTGTGCCTGACCTGTGGTAGAGCCTTCTGACCTTGTATTGGTCTGCTCAGTCATAGCTGTAAACACTGTACATTGACCAAAACACAGTGATTTTATTTTGATCCTCTTTGAGTACAAAGGACAATAACCAATGAACCAACCAAGGTGTCATCAGCATAGACTGGAAAGGTTTCTACCTTTCCCTTCCAGGCTTCTGCCCAAAAATAAGGATAAAAGATTCTTATTAGGTTTCAAACTATGCAACATTAGGAGGGCTGGACTTGTAACACTCAAACTGGAGTTGAGACCAGAGTTTGAATCTGCTTGTGTGACCTTAAAGAAGTCACTTAATATCTTCATTCAAGAATTAAGGTGCTTAACTTCTGAGGTTCCTTTTCTATCCACATCATTGATGCTACTATCCCTTGTGACAGCTCTCTACAGGATCTAAATGGGATTGCCAGATTTTGGAAATATTGAAAGTTTTATTGGCTTACTTTATCATAGTTCTAATGACTGACTGATTTCTTTACCACTTCTTGTTAAAACCACAAGTTTTGTGGTTAATCATCTATGGAATCCATTCTTAATCTGACTTCTACAATCTAGTCTTTTCTAGGATGTTTTGATTATATGACATTGAAGGGTTGACCAAAATCTAACATTCTATGATTCTGTGAATTATAAGGAATCTTAGCTTCAAGTGTACAGGAACAATTATTCCAATCTTAGGAGTACCAAAGCTTGTAGGTTTGAAAAGAAGAATTATGATATGATTTTGCTATTCTTGGACATCGATTTATATGCTTTAACATCCTGCTACTACCCAACTTTTTTTTAAATTTTTACTCAATGACAGTATAATAAGCCTGCATACTTGTCCATGCTCTTGAGTTACATGTTGTTTGTTGTATTCCTTTCAATCAAAACTAAACTTATCCAGTTTATAAAGCTTCTTCTTTTTTAAAATTTGAATTAAAGAATGTTCAAGGCAGATGTGACAAAACTTTCATAGAGCTTCATCCAATACTGTAAGGTAACCTTAAAAGAAAACAAAATGGAATAATTTTTCTTCATTTTTCCAAAAATTACTACTGAACATGCTTGCAATATGTTCAACCAAGTGATTTTCTGATTTTTAAAAAAGTATAAGATTAATTTTAGCACAATTTTTATCTTATTGAATTGATATCATATCTCAATCAACAAATACATATTGCCCTTCCCTAGGTGAGTGAATTGATATTTTCAACTGGAGTTCTAACTAGACCTTTTTTTCTGGGTACTAATTGACAGGGGATTGTTGGGAACTTTTAAGAAATTATATTAATTTTAGATATTTTTCTCTTTTAATGTCTTTTTTAGTGGATGTATATATGTGTTTATGTGTATGTCCAAGGCCTGTACAGATCTGGTCCTGATCATGACCCTAAGGGATCAAATGCTTTTTTTGGTTTTAGAGTTACTTGTGTACATAATTTAAAATTAGTAAAAGCCTAATAAAATAATAATAAATACTATGTGGCTAATATATTATTAATAATAAACAATGAATAGTTATTATATTAATAATATATAACTTAAATAATATATAACTATTATTATTGAATTCCTCAGAAAAATAGACTTCAACTTGATTTAGCCAATGTTTCTTGTACAAAATTTTTGAGAAGACATGTAATTGTTCATGTCTCTATTTGGGGTTTACCTAGCAAAGATACTGGAGTTGTTTCTTTTCCCTCTCCAGCTCATTTTATAGATGCGGAAACTGAGGCAAACAGGCTTAAATGACTGACTCAGAGTCACAGTGCTAGCAAATGTTCAAGGCCAGATTGGAACTTAGGAAGATGAGTTTTCCTAACTCCAGACTTGGTGCCATATCTACTGTGCCACCTAGCTGCCTCCAAAGCCATGCATTTCCATATTTTACATTTTTTTGTTACTTATCTTTTTTATTATCTTTTTTTAATTTTAAACATGTGTTTTTAAAACTTTGGGTTATAGATTTTCTCCCTTCCTCCCTCCCCACCCACCCTCATTGAAAAAGGAAGCTTCTCAATATAGGTTATAGATGTGTAGTCATGCAAAACACTTCCGTAGTACTCATGTTGTGAAAAACTAAATATATTTCCCTTCATCCTATCCTACCCCCCATTTATTCTATTCTCTCTTTTGATCCTGTCCCTCCTCGGAAGTGTTTGCTTCTGATTATCTCCTCCCGCAATCTGCCCTCCCCTCTATCAACCCCTGCTCTCTTGTCACCTTCCCCCTTATTTTCCTGTAGGGTAAGACAGATTTCCATACCCAAATGTGTATGTTATTCCCTCCTTAAGCCAAATCCTATGAGAATAAGATTCACTTATTTCTTCTCACCTTCCTCCATTTCCCCTCCACTGTAGAAGCCTTTTCTTGTCTGTGTCATGTGAGATAATTTACCCCATTCTCTTTCTCCCTTTCTCCTTCTCCCAATATAATCCTTTCTTATCCCTTATTTTATTTTCCAGACATCACCCCTTCAACTTCAACTCTCCCTGTACCCTCTATCTATCTATATATATATATACATATAATTTTTCCCTCCCATTACCCTAATACTGACAAAGGACTCATGAGTTACAAATATCATCTTTCTCTGCAGGAATGTAAACAGTTCAACCTTAATAAGTCTCCTATGATTTCTCTTTCCTGTTTACCTCTTCCATGTTTCACCTGAGTCTTGTATTTGAAAGGTAAATTTTGTATTCAGCTCTGTTCTTTTCCTCAGGAATTCTTCAAAGTCCCCTATTTCATTGAATGACCATTCTTTACCCTGAAGGATTATGCTCAGTTTTGCTGGGTAGGTGATTCTTGGTTTTAATCCTATCTCCTTTGCCCTCTGGAATATCATACTCCATGCCCTGCAGTTCCCTTAATGGAGAAGCTGCTAAATCTTGTGTTATCCTGATTGTGTTTCCACAATACTTGAATTATTTTTTTCTGGCCGCCTGCAATATTTTTTCCTTGATCTGGGAATTCTGGAATTTGGCTACAATATTCCTAGGAGATTTCCTTTGGGGATCTCTTTCAGGAGGAGATGGGTGGATTCTTTCAACTTCTATTTTGCACTCTGGTTCTAAAATATCAGGGCAGTTTTCCTTGATAATTTCTTAAAAGATGATGTCTCAGAGCAGCTAAGTGGCACAGTGGATAGAGCACCAGCCCTGAAGTCAGAAGGACCTGAGTTCAAAACTGGCCTCAGACCAAACACTTGACACTTACTAGCTGTGTGACCCTGGGCAAATCACTTAACCCCACTTGCCTAGAAAGAAAGAAAGAAAGAAAGAAAGAAAGAAAGAAAGAAAGAAAGAAAGAAAGA
>NW_020950792.1:9335911-9384367 GCF_900497805.2 Vombatus ursinus | reverse complement strand
AGAAAGAAAGAAAGAAAGAAAGAAAGAAAGAAAGAAAGAAAGAAAGAGAGAAAGAAAGATGATGTCTAGGCTCTTTTTTTGATCATGTCTTTCAGATAGTACAATAGTTTTTAAGTTCTCTTTCCTGGATTTATTTTCCAGGTCAGTTGTTTTTCCAATGAGATATTCCACATTCTCTTCTATTTTTTCATCCTTTTGCATCAGTTTTACAGTGCCTTGATTTCTCATATAGTCCTTAGCTTCCAATTGCTCCATTCTAACTTTTAGAAATTTAGAAATTTTAGAAAGTCTTCAGTAAGACTTCCTTTTTCATTTGGTCAAATTTGCTTTTTAAGGCATTCTTCTGTTCATTGACTTTTTGAACTTCTTTTGACATTTGGGTTAGGCTATTTTTTAAGGTGTTATTTTCTTCAGCATTTTTTTAGTGTCACTTCTTTTAGTGTCACTCTCAGTTTTTCCTCTACTTCTCTTACTTGCTTCTCAAAATCCTTTTTGAGTTATTCCATGGCCTGGGACTAATTCATATTTTTCTTGGAGGCTTTGGATGTAGGATCTTTCACTTTGTTCTCTTCTTCTGTTTTATGTTTTGATATTCTTTGTCACCAAAGTAAGATAATATAGTCTGACTCTTTTTGTGCTGCTTACTCATGATCCTGGCCAATTACTTGAATTATAAATTCTTTGTTAAGGTAGGGATCTGTTTCCAATGTGGAGAATGTACTGTCCCAAGATTCAGGGGTTTTGTGTAGCTGTTTTCAGAGGTACTTCTAGGGACCTGCAAATTTTCAGTTCTTCCAACGTGCTATGATCAAGGGCAAGGTGTTTATTCCCTTCCTGGCCTGTGTTCTGGTCTATGAGTGACCACAAGCACTCTTTTCTGTCTTGGAACTGTGAGGAGGATTCTCTCTCCACAGTCACTACAAGCTGTACCACACCAGGGCTCCTCCTCACCCCAGGACCACCACCCAGAACTATGGCCTAGACCCAAGCACAGGCAAAGCAAGAGAATTCTTCACCAGCAGAGAGATCCCTGCAATCCACCTCTGATCAGCCACTTGATTTCCCCTCAGCCTGTGGGCCAGAAGCTCAGGAGGTGGCCACTGCCCTGGGGCCAAGCTCAGGGAATGGGACTAGGACCCTGCACTTCATTCTCCCACTGCAGAAACAGACTTTTCCCACTGACCTTCTAAGTTGTCTTTGGCATTCATGGGTTGAGAAGTCTGGAAACCACCACAGCTGCCCATGATTCAGTCCTCTGAGGCCTGCTCCAAGTTTGCTATGGCCTGCGTGCTCACCCCAACCTGTGCTCCTCTCCCAGCCCGGTGCGATATACCTTTCTGATCAACCATCAAGGTTGTCTTGGGCCAGAAATTTGTTTCACTCTGTCTTTTTTGTGGCTTCTACTATTTTAGAATTTGTTTAGAGCCATTTTTATAGGTATTTGGAGGGGTTTGGGGGAGAGCTTAAACAAGTCACTGCTTTTACTTCACCATCTTGGCTCCACCTTTTGCTGCTTATTTAAAAGACCATATTTTACATTTTAACTAGGTGAGGTACTATTTTTTTCCTTTTGTTCTTTATCCCTTTGTCTTAATTTTTCAATCATCTCTTAGCTATTCTAATTATACCTACAGGAAAAGGGATTTCATTTTTCTTGGGCTTTCTTCTAATTTGAAGAATTAGATATCCAAGGAGTCTTTGTGATTCTTTGCCCTGCTTTTTTATATTCCATTTTGAATTCTCAAGAATCACTTTGCCACTTCTAGCTTTTTTTGGGAGTAAATAACCCTATGGATAAGATCAATGAGTCAGACATCCTCCTTTTAGAGATGAGGAAACTAAGTGGTTATTTGAAGTGGTTACTTGTTCAAGCCAGGATTTGAAGCCATGTTCTCTGACTCAAAATCCAGTGTTCTTTACTTTGTATCTTCTTTCTTCTTCTTCTTCATTTCTTCCTTCCTTTCCTTCCACATTTACTCTACTCCAAGAATATATGAGTTAGTAAATGTGGGACATAAAATACCAATGTAGAGTCAGTCATTTATAGTCTTGAACAGTTATTCATA
The DNA here is from genome assembly GCF_900497805.2 of Vombatus ursinus. Taxonomy (NCBI): domain Eukaryota; kingdom Metazoa; phylum Chordata; class Mammalia; order Diprotodontia; family Vombatidae; genus Vombatus; species Vombatus ursinus. Next base: position 9,382,301 of record NW_020950792.1, on the reverse strand, counting down.
GTTCATTATATCCTTTGAAAATTTTTCATTAACTTGCCAACCAATGGTGAGTATGCTCCATGCTCTGCAAATTATATTCTGTGAGAGTTAAACTGGGGCAATGGAAGGTCAAGTGATCCATCTATGGTCAGACAGATAGTATGTGACAGATGTAGCTGAACCTAAGTTTTCCTAATTCCAGGGCTGGCTCATCTGTTAAATATGTCTTTCCTTAGTTTTATAGAACGGTTAATATTTTCTTTTGATTGAAGAGATGAGTGGAGATGTGTTACCAGGATATTAGATAAATACACCTACCTACATTCCAGAAAGACCTAAAAATACTATTACACAATACCTTTAGATTCTAAACTCTCTATCTCCTCCCAGAGGGAAAAAACATGCTGTCTTATGAATTAAATTGTAAAGAAAAAATCTCTACCAGGATGAATATATATATATATAGTATGAATATATATATATATGTATATACATACACACATACTCTATACTATACATATATAGTAATATATTCATGTAGGATACATATATATGTATATATATATACATACACACATGTATGTATTCATTAATCAGTATTTGTTGTACTATTTGCAAGAGATCAGGAATTTTGAAAATAAACATGAAATGATGAGACAAGGCATTCAAATAAAAAAACCCTTTTTTTACTCAAGATATCATATGATAAAGGAACAATAAAAGGGAATTGAAATTCTGACTATTTCTAGTTACACAATCATTCTTTACTAATATTTGTTTCATTTTAAGATTAATTTAAGACAAATAAAGATAAAACATCCTCAGAAAAGATGAAAAATTGAAAGATTATTCACTAAAAAGATAGTTTCTAAATCATAGAAACTAAATAGTTGCTTATATTTTTATTCATTTTTGTCTTCTTTTATTTTGTTTTTTTGTTGTGTTTTACTGGTCTTATGTGGTGCACCTTAAAAATTTTTCAGTCAATAAATATATTGTTTATGCTAAATGGACTAGAATAAATTCCAATGAAGAGTTAATTGAACAGACAAGATAATCTGGCAGAATTTTTCATCTCTCAGTTAATTGGTTTTCTCAAGTACAAAATCATATCTAAAGGACTGTATCTGTCGATATAACCTCCAGAATGTAGTAGTTATGGGAATACATAAAATGCTACAAAGTGATCAAAGTTTAAGTTATTAATCTTTCTGATTCTCAATGGCTTTAGCTCTGAGTAAAATTTAAAAACTGGTTAAGTAAGAATATATTTATCCTCCTTCTTGGAATTTACATGATTACCAGCCACATGCATCCTGGGAAAGTAGAATATTCACATATTCCTAGACCATATAGACAAGATTGTCTCACCATGATCGGTAACCTATGTTCTGAAATGTTTTATTTTTAATGATGAAAAGTGTGTTGAAAAGATTGTTGAAATATTATGAACATCTCTGTTGATTTTTCTTTCTGTTTGTGATAAAGGAACAACCATCTGGAGTGCTCTGAAGTTGCATAAAAGTTGAGATAAGTGAATTAAATTCTTCTTCAGGCTTGGTATCCCACCATGGAACACATATTGATCTGTTTTTAAATATCAATTGTTTCCACAACACAAAATTAGTATGATAGAAATACAAGAAATGTGTCTTGTCAAACTGGGATACCTCAACCCTGGGCTTGTCTCCAGTATAGCATATCCAGTATAACATGTGGGTCCTCTAGGTGAGTCTTATTATGTATGTCCTAGCATTAGTCCTACAAAATCCCTGTGGTGATCACATAGTTACTAATTGTACACAATATTCAACTACGTAAATACAAAGTTATTAGTACCCTCCCTGAAAATAGAATTGAATATGTTTTGTCTTTAATTCTATTGACCATGTTCTTCTCACCCCTGCCCTAATAGAAGGTAAGGTCTTTGAGGCAGGGACTGCTTTGTTTTATATTATATTCTATTTTATTTTGGTATCCCCAGTGTCTGATACAACACCTAACAATACAGAATGATTAATAAGTACTGGTTAAATTGAATTGACTTTGTCAGGAAGTTCATGGCTACAACTATGGAGCACCCCTAACAACTGGTTATGATGAAGTTATTCAATGAGGTTAGTAAAAGCTTAGTCTTCAATCATTTGTCCTACGCCAATTCCTCCCTTAATCAAGTGAACCAGTCACATGACTCTGCAACAAGATTCTCTCTTTTGATGTTTTTAATATCAATTTCATTCTCAGCAAAAAAAAAAAAAAACCTGGGGGACACCATCTCTTGGTAAATAAATACTAGTAGGTGGTGTGCAGATTTTTTATAGATTATCACAATAAGAATTCAACTATATTCAGGGTGTTTAACATGTGTGTGTGTGTGTATGTGTGTGTGTGTGTGTGTGTGTGTGTGAAATACCTTTAGTATTTTGGGGAAGCTTATGGACCACTTCTCAGGAAAAAAATGTATAAAATAAACCCAATAGGATTACAATGGCAACCTAATATATCAAAATGTAATCCACAGATGGGAAGACTTCATGCTTGATCTAGCACTGGGTTTGATAACTATAGCAATTTAGAAGTGGTGAAGAGTGTAGACAATATTTTGTGATATCTACAACTTATAATGGGATATATGTGATTTCTATTGGTGATTAAGTCACAGGTACTACAATTCTACTGTAGTAAGTTGCCTACATTCTTTATTGAAGAAGAATCTAAATTCCAGTTAAAGGTTGTTTAAAATAAAGATTTTTTTTCCATTTTGATTTGTAGGCCTCCTAAAGTGCATACCCAGCACTTATCACAGAGTTTCGTAAAGAGTAAGAACTTAATAAATGCTTATTTTTGATCAGGTTTTTTCTTTTGCAAGAGTAGACTCCCTGACATCTGCTGGTGTTATAAAGTGATTTTAGAATACATTAAAATGACCTACGAAGGACCATGGTTAATGTAGATCCCATGTTAAAAACCCTTGACATACATGATCCCCAGTGAAAACATTCAAATAAGGTGTCTATTCATAACGCCTATCTTTAAAAATAGAAATATCATGTTAATTACTGTGTGTATGTGTGTGGGAGGAGAGGGACTTACCAGTCATCAATGGCCCTCTGTGACAAAAACAAAAAAGAAAAGGAAAAAAATAAAGCCCATGAGGCACAACAAAGCTAGAGTCCATTTTTTTAAAGTCTATTGATTTTTCTTTTACCCTGACTCATTAAAATATATTTCATTATCATCTTTTATATTTATATATCTTACATTACCTCCTATAGTTCTCTACCCCAAACTTAGCCCCTAAATAAAACAATTTTTAAAAGATAAAAGAAAAAATCAACAAAATGATTCAAAACATGAAAATTTGATATTAAATGCCATTTTCCACATCTGTGGAACACCCTCCCCCAACATCTCTGAAAAGCAGTAGAGGAAGGTGTCTTATCATATCTCTTTGTGGTGGGGGAAGTACAAATTTGTTATTTATAATATTTCAACATTAAATTGTAATTATTTTGTGGTTGTTATCCTTTTTATTTACATTATTGAAGTTATTTTATGTGTATAGTAGAGAGAGAAAGAGAGAGAGAGAGAGAGAGAGAGAGAGAGAGAATGTCTGTTTACTTCACTTTGTATCAATAGTATCTAGGATTCTGTGATATTCTGTATAAAGTTCACTGTTTTTTATAACACGATTGTATTCTATTCATGCACTACTATTTTTTCGCATTGCCCAATTGATATTACCTTTCCCCTGAATCCATTAATGACTGATTCTTGGGTAGCTGTCTTAAGTGGCATTATTTGATATGGTTTCCACTTACCATTAATGACCTATTTAATACTAAGTCAAAGTGATCTGCTAACTGTTCCTTATAAAGAACATTTCCTCTCTCATCTCTCTGCCTTGGCTCAAGGACTTTTTTATGTCTGGAATGAACTCCTTCATCTTTAACTTTTATCATCTCTAGCTCCTTTAATAGTACATCTCAATGACGTCCTGCTACCTTTCATGACTTACCCAGTTAATGTTTTCTTTCTTAAAATTACTTTGTAATTCATTGTTTATCTATATATAATTTTTATTCTCCTTTCCTTATAGAATGTAAACCCCATGAGGGAAGGTACTATATTTTTGTTTCTATATCTCCAGTGATTTAAACTGAATTGACCATGCTTTTCTAAGTCCCCAATTCAGACTCATGGTTTCCTTATCTGTCTGATACTTATTCTTCTTAGTGGCTTCTCTGATTTTTCCTTAGCTTGGGTGAAATATATATTTGCTACTCTTCACCAACTATCTGACCAAGGTGGTTCAACAATCATACTTGCATATACTAAGTGATGGAAGCATTGGGTACAATAACTAGTGATCTATCCACTTAAAGGAAATGGGCCAGGCATCAGCTAGTACTCAGTGGCATATTTTGTTCTACCTGTATAGTCAAAGAAAGGCAGATGGATAGGCCCAAGTTTCAACCAGGAATATCTATTAATTTTTTCATTTGTTTATTAATTATTATAATTATTAATTATATAAGTAGTGTAATTATTAATATTGCAAATGTTACTATATTTTGCAAGAAATGTTTCAAACTCTTATCACTCTTGCTATATGACTCTTTGGGGTGGACTGGGGACCACAAAATAGTGATATTCCCTTCAAAAGCTTTGTATGTAGCTATATGCTTTTGGAGAAAAACTGACATTAGTTAGGGTTACTCACTATACTTATGACCAGTGAATCCATTTAGGAATGCTCTGACCATTTATTAGGTCATCTTTTTTTTTATCCCTGTGTTTTAGGAAATATACAATAAGAACATATGATTCTAAATCAGTGTTTTTTCTACCCTGAAGATACAAAAAATTTTCCAGGTACTTTTTAATGACTGGCCCTTCTTCAGAAAAAAATGGGCCACTGATCATTTATCTTGCCATATAATATTGAATCCTAAAATGTCCAAAATTTATATAGCTATACGTTGTCAGTTGTCTTCCTTCATATCTCCCATGAAAAGCAACTCATATTTTATTAACATTTCATCAATCAGTGGAAAGTTTAAAAATCATGTATAGAGTGGGTAAATAAACATGATTCTCTTATGTACCCAAATTCATTTAATCATTCTAAAAACAGTTATAGATGAACCCAACAAGATGGAAATGAGATTAAAGAGTTTGAAATAGTTTGAATAAATTCTGGAAGGGAAGAAAGGTTAATTGTGATGAAAATTGTAACTTTTCATGGATATTACTTACCTATAGTCTTCAATAATAGATTATTATATTATAGTTATTGCATATTATATTATATATAGTTATTATATCTAGTATATACTACCCCATATTAGAGAAAATATAAAGTATACAAAAAAAAGACCTACTGCTACTTTTAGAAACATTTAGCAAAGATTTTAAAATTATCCTAGTCTGAGGCCTAATGTCCCTCTAACCTCTCTTTTTATCAGCTCAGGATCCTCCCTATAGTAATTAGAATGGTGACCAGGCCCTTTGAATGATCCATTTAAGAGCTTGCTATTTCTCTGCCTTAATAGGGTTAGGCTAATGATAAGACTGTTGATTGCCCTTCCTTTGGAAGAGGACAAATGACATCACTGTAGGATGTCTTGACTCACTAGTGACCTAGATTTAAGTGAGGCAGAGTTGCACAAAGTAGTCAGCCTCATTCTCTCTTCCAGTTAGCCAAGTCGAGTGGCAAGACAAAAGTCAGAATTATTGGCGACGGCCCAGGATACAGTGGATGACCTTGGCATCTTTGATGTTTGATTGTGTTCTAAGCATGCCACTTTCATGGCTGTTGGAACGAACTATTCTTATCCACTTATTCCACAAGGGAAAGTCTTCACATGCTTGTAGTAGACATCCTTCTAACTCACCAAAGTGTTTTGAGGCCTGTCGGTTACTCTGAACCTGGTTTAGGATGTGTTTGGGATATTCAGAAGCTGATCAGAAAGAACTAGCACTTCTGGTGTGAGGACTACTGATCCCTTTTCATAATACCTATTACCTTTGGTGTCTATCTTCACCCACTTCTCACCTGTGACTCCAAGAAGCTGCAGCCTGTACAGCAGCCATACCCTGGTTAAAACCATCTTGGCAATGATGAGACCAAGGACAAGGGAAAAGTATTGATGACATTATTTAATGGAAGTATCACTGGAATTATCTTTGACTATCTAAAAAAGAGTATTTATAGAGGCAGTGATCATTTAGGGACTAAATGGCTTTGGAAAAATTATTCTCCAAAGTAATGCCTTGCCAAAAGTTGTGACAATTATTTCTTGTTTGATGTATCAAAATATTAACTGAATGGTTACGTAAACTATAAATCTTTACTCAGCCTCAACTGTGGAATTGTGTTTCTTACCCAATGCTTAGCACAGAGGCTGGCATAGGCATTTAATAAACATTTATTGATTGATTTTCCAATAATGACGTACGCAAGTTCCTTATAATGCAGGTGCTTCTTTTCCCATGACAATTCTAGGTTTAGTCCTAAGATGTTGTGGACAATGGGAGAGGGGGGCAGTTTTCTAGCCACCAAACTGAAAAAAAAATATTTTCAAATCTTCAGAAAGAGGGAGAGTAAGAAACAGTGGCATTGAGGGAACTTTCCAGCTTTTTTTTTTCTTCAAGGAATTATTTACATCTTTTGGAACTTTGGTTAGAATGTTTTTTTTAAATCTCCCACAAAAGATTCTTTGTCATAAGAATCAAGTTCTTCATGACAGAGCAGAGCCACTTCTTGCTAGTATGTTCAGGCATATTTTTTTCAACAATATTGTCTGGTCACAGATGATGTTTTTGCCAGATGATCCTTTTTAGTTTAGGATGGAAATTCTTTAAGGCTTCCTGTTTAATCTCAATTAGGGATTCTGTTTCCCAAATTCACTTTAAAAGAATTCTCCCATAGAAACTCCACAGACCTCTCTAGGTCTATTTTGGCAATCCAAAAAAGATTTGATTCTGTTTTACAAATGAATCTCAACATGCAAAAAGGCTAAACCCAGGAATCAAAGTCATTTTTTTCCTGATCTAGCCATATGTGTGACCTTATTGTTAATCTGGTATAGAAATACCTGTTTAAACTTTGAGCTTGCCTTAGATTTAAATGATTAGACTGTCTATAATGAAAACTAAACATAATGAGACTTTTGATATTACATTAGCCTAGCTCTACCAACTTCCTCCATAAGATATATTCTTAAAAATGTTAATATAGATCTCTTAATTTATAAAGAAAACTGAATTGTTAAATATAACTTTAAGAAATGTTTAGCTTATACTAAGGGCTTAAAATAACTAAAAATTATAATACTTTAAAGTTTTCAAATTATTTTCCATATGTAATAATGACAGTATACCTAGATATTTACCCTACTCAATAAATTTTTAAAAGTCAAAGATAAAGTGTTACTCTCTCCTAATTTAATTGTGCCTTAACTAGTAAAGAACATATCTTGATTATTCATTTTGGAATAAAGTCATCTATTGAATCAACCAAAAATCAATCATAGTTTTTAGGATGCCAAAAGTTCTTGATCATGGCTTTGAAAGTAAGTGGAAGAATTTGAGTGATTTTGCACAAAAATGCTCTAAAGATTGATAGGCTTGTTTGTTATGTTGAACTTCTGTAAAAATCCGGAATTTAGTTTGGAATTGGGAATGTGGGTGTTTAGAATCTGAGAAGATTAAAAAACCAATCTGTATAAAGAAGTGGAGTGGAGAAGAGGCCAAGAAGGACTTCCATTTGAGAAGCATCATAATGAACATCAATGACGGCATGAATGATGAAAGGAAAAGTGGGAGAGTAATTTTGTAGCAAATGGGTGAGAAAAGAGATAAAAAATAGAAGGCTCAGTTACTGTCCTGATATTTATTGATATGTGGAGTTAAAGAATATTCTGTAGTATGTTAGGAAGATTTTATAAGAATTATTTATAGAAAGATACAAACATGAATCACACAACAAGGGGCTATGATATGCACTGAGTACCTACAATGATAAGATGAAACATTTATCAAAACATCAGAGTATATAGAAGGTACTTTTTTATATTTTGACTGAAAAAAATGTCTTTAACTAATGTGTTGCCGATTACTTCTTATTAAAATATTTTAAAATATTTTCAGAAATTTTTGTTGCTATGGCTTGCTGAAAAAGCATATGCCAAGGATGACAATTTTGGATTATGCCATCAAAATTGAGAAATTTTTAAAAGTTATACATTGGGTGCATTTGCAACCTGACATCTTTAAGGCTAAATTGAGATAGTCTTTACTTATAGCAATTTATTCAATTCCACAACTTAAGGAAAGTTTATTTATCTCCCACCACCTATTTTTTTTCTTTTTCAGAAGCTACACAGCAAGTTGAGATCTCTTTAGAAAGAACGTCATCCATCATTCTATAACAATGTAATGAGAAGTCATGATAGCATGAGAGTATTATAGGCAAACCATGGTAGCATCAGTAATCAATCAATTGAAATGCCAGTTGTAAGACTGATGAATTCTCAGCAGACATGCTTTTATAAATTTATTTTCTGAACATTGCTGTCTAATGGCATATTTGGAAATTTTAGAATAAGCAATAAAAAGCAATGATTAAATTAATAAATTAAATATAAGAACCGTATTTCCTATGTGATTATTTTTAAATAAATGCAGAGTAACATTTGTATTAAAATGTATAATTCTCATTATAAATTTTATGCTTAAGAGAGAATAACTCTTTCCAGGAAAGGAAATTATGTTGTAACAATTTTATGTGCTATATATGTATTAGATACAGCAATAAGGGAAGGTTTCTATTCATTTTCATATAGATGTAGAAAAAATAGTCAGATATATATTTTAATATGTTCATTCCCCAAACAATGTAATAAAGGAAGAAATGGGAGAATCAAACGAAAACCAAAACAAGCAAACAAAATAATATGTTTCTTAGTACATAAAACACCTTTCTCTTTTATGGTTTCCTTTGTAATTAACAGAGAATAATAATTACATTAGGAAATAATTCTTCCAACATGATCCATTAAAATTGCAGGATTCTACTGAACCCCCTCCCCTTTTAAATGTTCTTTGCTGATATTCAAACTTGTCTAACTGAAAACACTACCGTTTTAAAAAATCTTTTTGAGTGAAAGACTGAGTGAGAAATAGTTTCTTGTTAATAAGGATTGTTTTTGCTGTTTTTTAATAAGTTCCTTTTTCTAGAGATAAGCCATGTTCTTTAGGAAAACATAGTACTTTTGGATTAACACTTACTCTCCCAAATTGTCATAACCTAGCATGTTGTGTCTGCAAGTATGTTTTAAAATCATAAAATCAAACAATTTTAGTGGTGGAATGAACAAAGGTTCAACTAGTTCAACCACATTTAGGAATTCATTATACAGTATAAACTTCAAGAATTTTTCAAAAACTTTAATTCAGTTAAACAAATATTTGACCATATATGATGTATTATTTTGATTATGGAGATATTCAGGAAGTCTGTAATCTAATAACATGAACACACCTATACAATAAATGATACAAAAGAGATTGTCATAAAAGCTGGAGTTCAGGAAGAGATTAACACTATATACATAGATCTGAGAGTCATATACAAAGACATCATAATTGAATTCATGGATGTTGATGATATTACCAATTGAATGAGTCTATTTTAGAGAGAAAGAATTGTTTTTAAAGTCTTAGCATAGAGCCTAAGTCTGTAGGGTTGGAAAACCTTCAGCCTCGAGGCCACATATAGTCCTCTAGGTCTTCTTCCTTGTAAGATTTGTTCTGTGAAGTTTGGATTCCATCAAAGTGTCTTACTTGAAGACCTAGAGGCCCACATGTGGCCTTGAGGCCACAGGTTCCCCACCCCTGGTAGAGATATATCTTCAGTTGGTGGTCGTGACCTAATGAAGATCCAGAAAAATAGATTGGAAAGGAATGTTCAGACAAATAGGAGAAGAACCAGGAAAGAGTAATGTCACAAAAATCCAGATAGTATAAAGTATCTAGGAGGAGAAGGATAGTTATCTGCTGCACAAATGTCAAACAGAATGCGGATTCAGAAGAGACCATTAGATCTGATGTATCTATGCTTTCCTGTATAGTTACAATTAACATTTATGTATCATTTTATATATGCCAGGCATTGTGCTAAGTACTTTAAAATTACTATCTCATTTGGTCCTCACAACAACCCTGGAAGGTAGGTGCTATTATTACCTCCATTTCACAGATGAGGAAACTAAGGCAGGCAGAGGATGAGGACTTGCCCAGGGTAACAGAGTGTCTGTGGCTGAATTTGACTTCAGGTTTTCCTGACTCCACGTCTAGCACTCTATCCACTGTACCACCTAGCCACTTTCATGGCTCCATTCAAGTCCCAGCTAAAATCTTACCTTTTATAAGAAGTCTTTCCTGATTCCACTTAATTCTAGTTCCACCTCCCTATTGATTATCTCCGATTTGTCTTGTACATAGCTTATTTGTATATAGTTTGCATGATGGCCCCCATTAGACTGTGAGTTTTTTGATAGTGGTGACTGTCTTTCATCTTTCTTTACATTCCCAGTGCTTAGCACAATGACTGATATATAGTAAGCAATTAAATAATTGACAGACTAACAGAGCATGAAAGTTGGAGTCAGGAAGAATGGTATTCAAATGCTGCTTCAGATACTTATTTGTAGTGAAATCGTCAAAAGTTATTTACTCTGTTTCATCATATGTAAAATGAAGATAAAAATTGAATATAAAAGCATAGGTTTGTTGTGAGGATCGATAAGTTAATACATGTGAAACATTTTATAAACCTTTAAGTGTCACATAACCACTAGCAATTATAATTATTTATAAGTTAAGAGATCTTCATAAGTTTTGAAAGGCCAGTAAATTAAGGAATGAAGTAAGAAACTAAAAAGGTGATTTAGAAGAGAATAAGAAGAGAGGAAGTGGAGATATTGTGTGTAGAAGGCTTTTTTAGCAGTTTGGCTAAGAAAATGAAGAGACATAAAATATATTACTTAATAGTGTTGGTAGGGTATACTGAGATTTATTTTTTATTTTATTTATTTTTTTGACTTTTTTTAAGGATGGACATGACTTTGGAGTGTTTGTAGGAAACAAGAAAAGAATTAGTAGATAGGCAGAGATTAAATATTAGCAAAAAAGAAGTCATGATACCGAGGGTATTTTGTTGGAGAATGTAGGAAGTTACTTGGGTTGTACCTAATCAATACCCTTGGGTATATATAAAGGAAAAAGTCCATCTCATCATCTGAGATTGATGTATAGAATAGAATAGTGGAGGATGCTGCCAGGAGATTGTTAGATGAGGAGATTGGTGATTGAGTTCACAGCAAATGACCCATGTTTCTTAGTAAAGACTCTGTGAAAAAAAATGACCCTCATTTTTCTCACTTGTTCATTTTTTTAACCCTAAAACATAAGTAGTCTTTCCAATTTGGTCATTTTACTTACTTATAGTAGGATTATATAAGTGCTTTTTCTTCTTGATTCTCTCTTTTTGCTCATGCTTGTGACGTTTATCTTCTTATATTGCTTTGTAAAAGGAAAATATTTTTAAAGCTAAAATCCACCAAATATCATTCAATGCATGCAAAATATTTTGGATTTTAACAAGTACATTATATTGTAGCTACTCATATTTTTCTCTCCTAATGTTGAACTTTTTTTGCATGGGTCTTTCACACTAGGCCATTGCCATAATTAGGGTAAGACAAATAGTATTTTTCCCCTGGGTGCTGAAAATTAGAGGGCTTTGATGATATCTGCATTCCTTTCCCAGGCAGAAACAACTAAGACTTAAACCAAATAATCAAAAATAAATGTTTAAAATAGGAAGTGACCAGATAGTAACAACTTCTTAAAGGAGACAGCCTCATACAGTAGGAGTGAGGGATTTTGAATCAGAGGATCTGAATTGATATTCCAGCTCTGTCATTGACTGCCTAATTAACTTTTAACACAAGGCTTAACCTTTTTTGAGACTTAGTTTCCTCATATTTAACATGTAGGGATTGGACTAGATGATCTCCAAAGTCTTTTGCCCCTCTATGTCTTCGATCCTGTGATAGTTCTATCCTCATCCTCAGGTGGTCACATCTAAGTGAACTCTTCCCTGCCCCATCTGCTATCTTTTCCCCTTAAGTAGCCTTAAGTGTCTTGCCACCTCTTTCTCACCCCAAAGTATAATGTCCCAGGGCTGCCACCTTTATGTGGCCTTGTATTGTAGCACTTGGACTCTAACAGCTAGTGTTTGCCCCTATTCCTGACTGCTCAAATTCATTTATCTTACTACTTTTTGTAGTGTTTTCCCTGGGATCAAGGATTTCTTTTTGCAGCACTAATAGTAAGTAGGATTCAAGAATCAATGATAAGAAAGGGAAAATGTTCAAAGGAAAGCATATAGTGGCATTCTGAAGAGCAGAAGTTATCAACGTTTATTAGAAGTGATACTTCTTTAGTACTTCATAGGTATACGATGCTTTTTTTTGTAGATACTCATCTACTGAGAAAGATATCTAACTCTTACATTCCTTACCAGATAGTCTTCATGAGTTGATGTGGTCAACCTTCTAGTGATGAAACACGATGAACTAGCCTGATATTTATTACATGACAGAGAGTTTATCACTGGGTCTACTCTTGATACCTTTACAGATTGATAAGGCCTACTAGAGGATAGATTCTTCTGGCAAGCCTTCATAAATTCAGAGTTCTCTCCACACTATGATGGGGGTTGGAGTTTAGTGGAGCATCACAAGTAAGGAGCTATCACCATCCTTTTATCGTTGTCACCACCTTAGCTAATTTATATATGAAGCATTCTATTTACAAAGTAATTTAGGCATATAATCTGATTATGATAATTATACTGTAAGTTAGGTTTCTCTCGAAACCTGCTTCAGACAACAAAATCTTTGACATAGATGGTATCTGAGCTCCTCAATAGCTTTTAGAGTCTAGGATTTTTATGGTTTTCAGCATCACTTTGATTAAATGATTGATTTCTTCCTTCAATCAGGGCTAAGAGGCTTCCAAAACAATATTTCCAGAGCAATAACTTATAAACAGCAAATTTTGATAATGGTCCTTTTATCTGAATTTGAAAAAAAATATTGAAACACTAAACATCGATCAAGCATTCAATAAGATTTACTAAGTAACTGATATTTATAGGCATGGTGCTAGAATATAGGGATATAAATGAAATATAAATGAAAATATTTCCTGCCTTGAAACCTCATACATTCAATTGCGGAAAGAAAACATAGATGTAAAATTAGATTTTTTTTAATTAAAGAAAGTTTTTAAAAAGTGGGGGAGTGGAAAGCAGATGCACTAGCAGTTGATGAAAGCAGGAAAAGGCAATATATAGGAAGTAACATCTGAGCTTATCTTAGAAGAAAACTAGGAATTCTAAGAGACAGAGGACTGGAACAAATCCACTGAAGACACAGAAGAATGACTGTCTGGACATGACAGGTGGAATGCCATGCCTAAAGAACAACAAGAAGTGTGATTTGACAAGACCAGTGTGCTATAGGAATAATGTTTAGTAAAAAGTCTGAACCACTTTGCAAAGGGCTTTATGTGGTAAGGAGTTTGTATTTGGTCATTGAGGCAACATGGAGCCACTGTATCTTATTGAGCAGGGGAATAATATGATTTGATTTAAAAATATTAGTTTGGCAATTATATGGAAAAGGGAGAAACACAAATCTAGACCACTCAAGAAACTTGTATGACAATTGAGGGGAGATGTATTAAAGATATAAGGATCATGACTATATGAGTGAAGAGAAGAGGAAGTAAGATATTGTAGACTTAAAATGTATAAGAAGACATCTGATTGACTGGCTATGGGGTGAAGGAGAGCAAGCCTCCTTATTTGAGCTAGAGATAAGTTAAAGTTTCAGTTTATTTTCATAGTGAAATTTCTAGTTTAACACCAAATGCTCCAGTATTTACATGGGGAATTCAATCAAAATGAAACTTTGAGGATCAAAACAGTTTAATTGCTTTCAAGAGAAACAATACCAGTGAGTAGGATCATAGATTTTTACATTGAAGGAAACTTAGATATCATTCTTATCCAACCCCTTCATTTTACAAATAGGAAAATTGAGGTCAGGGAGCAGAAGGGATTTGACCAAGTTTATATAGTTTAAAGTACCTGAGCTGGAATTTGAACATAGGTTATCTGACTATAAATTCACTGTATTCTATTATGCATGTGTTGCAAAACCAAGTAAGAATTATTAACATGGAGTAAACATAAATTTCAGAGGACTTGTGAAACTTGGATATGAAAAGTGCAATTTTATTTCCACTAACCTATAACAGAAATTAAGCACACCGTTTGATTATGAACTTAAAAAAAGTATTCTGAGAAGTGGTATTTAGGCTTTATTAGGCCAACAAATGCCTGCACGTCACAAAACCAGTTAAGAACCATCTGTCTAGTGTCTAATCTCCTATACCACATCCCACCTATGTGGGAAATTATAATTCTTTAATTCCCATCCATACTGTTCTTTGGTAGAAAAAGTCTATTGTATTACTTGCTTTATTCTTTCAAATTGAGCTATATTTATGAAAAAGTACAATTCCTTTTTTTATTGAGTATTGTATTTTTCCCAAGCTATATATAAAAATAATTTTAACATTCATTTTTAAAACTTTGAGCTCCAAATACCCTCCCTTCTGTACCCCACCCTCATTGAGAAGGCAAGCAATTCAATATAGGTTATGCATGTGTATTCATGCAAAACATTTCCATATTATTCATGTGTGAAAGAAAGCAGACCAAAAAAAAAAAACAAGAAAAATGAAGTTTTTAAAAAGTATGTTTCAATCTGTATTCAAACACCATCATTTTTTTCTATGGAGATGGATAGCATTTTTCATAATAAGTCCTTCAGAGTTGTCTTGGATCATTGTATTGTTAAGAATAGCTAACTCATTCACAGCTGATCATTGTACAATATTGCTGTTACTTTGTACATAGTATATTTTACTTTTCATCAGTACATGCCTTTCCAGGTTTCTTCTGAGAGCACCCTACTCATCATTTGTTATAGCACAATAGTATTCCATCATAATCACATAGCACTATCTTTTCAGACATTCTTCAATTGATGAGCATCCCCTCAATTTCTAATTCTTTGTCGTCAGAAAAGAGCTGCTATATATATTTTTATACACATAAGTCATTTTCCTTTTTGTTTTGTCTTTTTTAATCTCTTTCATAATACAGACCTAGTAGTGGAATTGTTAAGTCAGAGGGTATATATGATTTTATAGTCCTTTGGGCATGGTTCCAAATTGTTTTATAGAATGATTGAATCAGTTCATAACACCACCAACAGTGCATTAATATCTCATTTTTCCCACATCCCCTCCAACATTGATCATTTTCCTTTTCTACCCTATTAGCCTATCTAATAGGTATGAGAAAATACTCAGAATTGTTTTCATTTGTATTTATCCAATCAATAGTGATTTAGAACATTTTTTTATATGGCTATAGATAGCTTTGATAATTTTTTCTAAGAATTTTTCATATCTTTTGATCATTTATCAAGTGGGTAATGGCTCTTATTTTTAGAAATTTGACTCAGTTTTCTATATATTCAAAAATGAGGCCTTTATCAGAGAAACTTACTTCAAAAAATTTTTTTCAGTTACTATTGCTAACTGTATTTCCCTCTATCTTATCTCTCCCCTGTCCCTGTTTATTCTATTTTCTCTCTGCTTTCACCTTGTACCTCCTTATGACTAGGCCCTCCCCAAATCTTCCCTCCCTTCTATCACCACACCGTGCTTATCCCCTCCTCCTCCTACTTTTCCTATAGGGTAAGATAGATTTCTCTACCCAATTGCTTGTGTATGTTATTCCCTTTTTGAGCCAATTCTAATGAGACTAAGGTTCACCTATTCCTCCTCACTTCCCTCTTCCCCTTCACTGTAAAAGCTTGTGCTTTCCTCTTTTACGTCAGATAATTTACCACCTTCTACCTCTCATTTTTCCTTTCTCCTGGTACATTCCTCTCTGATCCCTTAATTATATATATATATTTTAAATATCATCCCTTCATATTCAACTCACACTTGTGCCCTATATATATATATATGTATGTATATATGTGTATATATGTGTATGTATGTGTGTATATGTATATATGTGTATGTATGTGTGTGTATGTATGTACATATTCTTTCTAATTGTCCTAATAATGAGAAAGTTTTCATGAGTTCCAAGCATCATCTTACCATGCAGGAATGTAAACAGTTTAACCTTATTAAGTACCTTATGGTTTCTTTTTCCTGTTTACCTTGTTATGCTTCTCTTGAGTCTTGTATTTGAAAGTCAAATTTTCTATTCAGCTCTGTCTTTTCATCAAGAAAGTTTGGAAGTCTTCTATTTCATTGAATATGCATTTCCTTGAAGGACTATACTCAGTTTTGCTGGGCAGGTGATTCTTGATTATAATCCTAGCTCAGGTGTGGGGAACCTGTGGCTTCAAGGCCCCTGTCCTAGCTCTTTTGCCCTGTGGAGTATCATATCCTAAGCCTTCTGATCCTTTAATGTAGAAGCTGCTAAATCTTGTGTTATCCTGTCTGTGGCTCTGCAATACTTGAGTTCTTTCTTCTGGCTACTTGCAATTTTGTTTTTTTTTACTTTACCTGGGGGCTCTGAAATTTGGCTATAATATTCCTGGGAATTTTCATTTGGGGATCTCTTTCAGGAGGTGATGGGTGGATTCTTTCAATTTCTATTTTGGTTTCTGGTTCTAGAATCTCAGGGCAGTTTTCCTTGATAATTTCTTGAAAGATGTCTAGGCTCTTTTTTTGATCATGGCTTTTGGTTAATCCAATAATTTTTAAATTATCTCTTCAGGATCTATTTTCCAGGTCAGTTGTTTTTTCCAGTGAGATATTTCATATTTTCTTCTGTTTTTTTTTTCATTTTTCTGGTTTTGTTTTACTGCTTCCTGGTTTCTCATAAAGTCATTAGCTTCTGTTTGGCCAATTCTAATTTTTAAAGAATTATTTTCTTTGATGAATTTTAGTACCTCTTTTTCCATTTGGCCAATTCTACTTTTTAAGGAGTTTTTTTTTTTTCTTCAGTGAATTTTGTGCCTCTTTTTCTGTTAGGTCAATTCTGTTTTTTAAAGCATTCTCCTCCTCATTGGCTTTTTGGACCTCTTTTATCATTTGGCCCAGTCTGTTTTGTTTGTTTGTTTGTTTGTTTTTCTGGTGTGATTTTCTTCAGCTTTTTTTGTGTTTCCTTTATCAAGCTGTTGACTAATTTTTCATGATTTTTCTGCATCGCTCTCATTTCTCTTCCCAATTTTTCCTCTACTTTTCTTACTTGATTTTCAAAATCCTTTTTGAGCTCTTCCATGGCCTGAGACCAATTCATATTTTTCTTGGAGACTTTGGATGTAGGAGTTTTGACTTTGTTGTCCTCTTCTGAGTGTGTGCTTTGATCTTCCTTGTCACCACAGTAACTTTCTATAGTTAGAGGTTTTTTCTTTTTTTTCTTCTGTTGTTTGCCCTTATCCTCCAGTCTATTACTTGACTTTTAACTTTCCTAAAGTAGAGCTCTGCTTCCAGGGTGGAAGGTGCAACTGTCCCAAGGTCTCTTGGCTTGTGCTCTGGTCTGTGAGTGACCACAAGCCCTCTCTTCTGCCCTGGATCTGTGATAATGGCCCTCCCTCCACTGTGGCCACAAGCTCTGCTGTGCTAGTGCTCTTGTTCACTCTGGTACTGCCACTCTGGACTGGGACCCAGATCAGAGTATGGGTAAAGCAACAAAGTACTTCCCCCAGTTCCAGCAAAGAGACTTCTGTAATCTCCTTCTTACCAGTTGTTTGACCCCCCTGTTACTATCTGTGGCTGTGTACCCTAAAAACAGCTTGCAGATTCAGTGGTTCCCAAGGACTGCCCCTGGTTGTTCTGGGGTCGGGTATTTGCTGTGGCCACCTGCACTGGACTGTGCTTTCTCTCTCACTCTGGTGCAACAGACCTTTCCTGCAGACTTTCTAAGTTGCCTTTACCTGGAATATTGTTTCATTCTTCCTTTTTTTGTGGGTTCTGCCACTCTAGAATTTTTTAAAGTCATTATTTCAAGGTATTTGCAGGGGCTTAGGGGAGAGTTCAGGCTAGTCCCTGCCTTTCCTCTACCATCTTTGCTCTGCCCCCCAATACAATTTCTTAAAGAGGGAAAATAACTTTTTCTTGCATAGTATATCAAAGGAAAAAAAAATATTTTAAAAGTACAACATAAAAGTAAAAAATTCCATATTATTTGATGGATTCCTATTTTTATCATTCCAACAAAAAAGCATTCAAATATTACAGAAGACCATTAAAATGTCACACTTAAAATAGTTAAGTTTGTTTCAAAATACCCATTCTGATTGGGAAGCATAGAATGCATAGTTGGTTAAAACAAGCTGAATAAACTATTTAATAGACTGATGAATCAGAAATAAAATCTCTTGCCTGAAGAATATAATTTTCTATTAAATATAGTCTTAGTAAAAAAAAAACAAGATACAACAAATTTATAATAACCATATTATGGCAATAATCCATCTATAAATTTATCTTTACATGTTTAATCAAGTGTTTCAGTAGTATACTGGAAAGTCATATTGTAATAATGCTGCAAAAACTTTCTGGGAAGATGAAGACATGGATTCATTATAAATTATTCTTTGTGATGTTGTAAGACAAAATTGAGCCCAATTTGTGAAAGTTACAAGAACACAGGTTTTGTTGCCATATAAAGACTTCCTTATAATTAGGGTTGCTGTAAAATGGAATGGTTAGCTTCCACAGGTACTAAGTTTCCCATTATCAGAGGTCTGCTGAGAAATACTGAATGACCCATTATCAGAGATACAATAGAGGGGATTCAGGTTTGAGGTAAATCTTGGATTAGATGAAATCTGACATTCAGGTAATTCTCATATTCTTGTTTGTTTGCTTGTTTTTTTGTTTGTTTTTAGTCAATTGGGGTTAAGTGACTTGCCCAGGGTCACACAGCTAGTAAGTGTTAAGTGTTTGGTCTGAGGCTGGATTTAAATTCAGGTCCTCCTGACTTCAGTGCCAGTGCTCTATCCACTGCACAACCTACCTGCTCCTTAATTCTCATATTCTTGAAGTGTCTCTGCTTACCCTCTTAAGAATCTATATACTACATCAAAAAGGAAAAAAAAATTCAGATAAAATAGCAAAATTATTATTTTTAGACTTTCTTGCAATTTTTACAGAAATTGTTTAATATTTAAGATAAATTTAAAATATAAAAATCTGAAGTTAATTCATTGCAAAGTGTAAGTGGCTTAGTTTAAAATAATATATTTGAAACCTTTAAGTAAAGAAACAATTCATTTAATTCCTTTGTCTATATTTTCATCTGTGAGAACTTCTAAGCATACAGTTAACTCTAGAGGTGGCAATATATTGCCAGCCAATGTAAGAGAAAAATATTGAGATTTTCAAATTGAGATTTTGAAATCTAACCTTTCCTACTACAGTGAAATATCTATTTAAAATCAATTTTAAAAGATCTCTTATTTTCAAGAGGTAAATTTTAATATCAAATATGTTTTAAGTAACTTTGAAGATTTTCAAAGTAACATGAGTAAATTTTTATCTAGAGTCTGTCAAAGATAAAATAATTCCTAGAAAAAAAATAGTCACATTACAAAAAGCCCTTAACTCTTCTTGGCCAGTAAGTGTTTTTCATGAATAAATAGATTTTATGGAGATAGACAGATATTGTGTTTTGTACTTTGTGATTTCTGTAGTATATTATGTAACTAGGGTATGGATATTCTACAACATCTAAGGAAGAATTGAGGTTATTAGGTTTTAAAATATCACAAATTTATCTAGCAAGCTTTCAAGTTCTTACAAAATTTTTATATCATGGAACAAAGGATTTGGATTTCAGTTTTTGAAAAATCATCACATATGGACTGATGGTACATATTGCTATAGATTTTCTTATACCATCCTTCTTATTTTTGCTATTTTATTTCAAAATTCAGTTTGTCTCTGAAAATATATGTGCATATGTAAGTATTTTGCTTCTGTAGATGACTAATTTTCTCATATGAGTAAGAACATCTTTATGGCTTAGAAGCATTTTGCTATCAACATACATAGTGCTTCAAGTAAATGTTTAAAAAATGTTTCAACCATTTTAAAGAAATGCTGCATTACAAAATATATCTTTATTCTTTAGTCAATTACAGAAGAAGCTTATTTATACTTTATTTGAGGTTACCTTCTGTCTTTTGTATTTATAAGGTGTATTTTAGTATAGAGTTGAGGTTGCGGATTGTCTCCCTCCAGCTACTGCATGTCAAACACAAAATTAATTATATATGTGTTGGCAAATGCCACAAATCAGCATTTGGGGGAAAAGCATCAATACACCTACACTAACCTACCAATGTGAATCTTACTAAATATACATCATATTTTCACTTTTTCATTCTTTAAGGAGTTCTATGCATATCATTATACACAGTATTGATTTATAATTGTGCTGATTTTAATTTTGATGAAATTTAAATTCCTTTGCTTAAATCATATTCTGGAGAAGGAACTATTTAATTATTATCCCTTCTGTATCAGAAATTTTAAAAAAATGGAGGTAGAGAATCTATAATCTAATCCTAAAGCTGCTACTTTATTACTTGTATGATATTGGTCAAAACATTGAGCATTTTCTCATCTGTAAAATGAAAAGATTGAAGTATATGATATACACAGACCCTTCCAACTTTAAATGCATATGTTCCTTAGAATAATAATAATCTTTGATTCTTAAAGAAATCGTGTAATCAGTGTTTCATAGATACATTGTACATTAGGGGCTTCTTGTTCAAAAATATCATTTTAAAATTTACTTTATATTAAAAAAAAAATTATCAGTAGTAATTTCCATAGGAAGTCCATAGAGACAGAGCTATTTACTTAGATTTTAACACCCAGGTAACCCTCCCTTCTCCATTCATCCATCTATTGTCATCAATCATGGTGGTGCTACAATTAATTTTAATGATTCCTTTCACAGTCTGGCCTGAAAGACTGCCTGTTTCCTGAAGTTCAGGGGCCATGTCTTAGATCACATCATCACTTGGAATTATTTTACTTCTCATATCATCTTATGATAACAAATTTCCCTCATTCTATCCATCTCACTTGACATATCCCTTGACTCCTCTTCTCTGATCCACCCTCCTCCCTCTCCTTCATTTCTTCTTCTTGTATGTTTTTATTTCCTTCTTTTCCTTACTTTTGTTCTTTCATTCCTTTTCCTGCTTTCTTTTCTTTCTTTCTCTCTCCCACCTTCATTCCCTTCTTTCTCTCCTTTCTTCACTGCTGCCTACCTGTTTAGCTTCCTATCTTCCTCTCTCTTCCTCTCTCAGCCACAAATATTTATTATATGTTTACTTTGCAGTGTTGGACCTAGGTACTGACCAAGACAATATGTTTAGATAAAATATTATCTTTGTTCTTCTGGAGCTTATATTCAAATATGAGGATCAAATGCATTCCAAGAACTGTAACAGTTCATTGTAGTTTGATAAATGTATTTAGAGAGTTAAAAAGAAAGTTCTATATGAATTTTAGGGGACAATTTTTTTTATCAACTTGAGATGGATGATCATAGAAAGCTACATGAAGGAAGGACAATTTCAAGTGTTTTTTGAAGGATAGATAGGAATTAAACAAGCAAAACAAAAGTATAATGTCTAAGAACAGTCACTTTGATCAAAGGCATGGAGTAGAGACCATTCACAAAAATTTGGGGGAATAACATGCAATCAAGCTTTTCTAGAGGGGAATAGAAAAGAAGGTCATAAGCATTTATATAGCACCTACTGTATGTCAGGCACTGTGTTAAGTGCTTACAAATATTATCTCTTTTGATCCTCGAGAACTCTGGGAGATAAGTGCTATTATTATCCCCATTTTGCAATTGAGAAAACTGAGACAAACTGAGACAAAACTGAGATGTTAAGTGACTTGTCCAGAGTCATACACCTAGGAAGTTTCTGAGCTGGATTTTAACTCAGATCTTCCTAACACCAGGCCTTGGACTTTATCCATTGTGCCACCAACTGCATCTAGGGCTTAAAATAAGTTAATAAGAATAATATGTGATAAGGCTAGAAAGATGAGGGAGTACTAGTTTATGGGAGGCTCTGAATAACAGGCAGAGAAAATTGTTCTATTCTAAAGAGACACTACAGAGGCACTAAAAATATATGAGTAGAGAATTTACATGAGTCTATCCATTCTCACAAAAATCCATTCTGTTCAATGAATTAGAGCAAAGGGATTAGATACAGGAAGGCTTCTTAGAAAGCTAATGAAATAATTCAGACTGGTCATAAAAAGAGACTTGCACTAGGTTGGTGGTAATAGGAATAAATAAAAAGGAACAAATTTAAGAAATGTTTTGATGATTGTTTTGGCAAGATTTGATAATTTATTGAATAAAAAAGGCAAAAAAGAGAGAAGTTTGCTATAAAAGCAGAGCATAGTGATGTATTTGGAAGGGAGAAAAAAATGGAAAGGTTTGGAGTAGATTATGGGGAATAAGATAGAGAACTGATAAGTAGCAGAATTGTTGAATACCACTGAGAAACCATTTGAGGTTGTGAAATACATGTTTGTGGTGGGTAAAGTCCACTGGATTTGATTTCTTCAATGAATTCACATAACAAACATTTATCCTCCCTTTCCTATTTCCCCCAATCCTAACATTAATGATGATAGAGTTTATTGTAAATAGATCTGATGGCAAGAAAATATGTTACAATACTCATTTTGGAGATTACCTATTATTTCTCATTCTTGGTAAGTTCATTGTTTGTCTATAATTTGTTGACTTGTCTTTTGTCATCTTTACTCAATTGAGTTTCTATCTACCCTATTTTCCACAGAAGGAAAGTAATAATTCAGTAGAAGAGTAACTGCTAATTTCCTTCCTCTCTAGTACTTAAAATTTATGTGAATTTACAGAGTAAGCTTTCCAAGGGCAAAACAATGATGTTTATTTCTAATCACCCAGGCTAGAGTGGAAAGTTAAATTAAACTGAAATATGAATAAGAATTCAATAGAAAACTAGAGGCAGCAGTTGTATTTTATGTAATCTTTTTTAAAATATATAACTAGAAGTTAGTTTCACTCTATGGTAACTTACTTGCCCTTAGAGTGAATTCTATAAAGTCATGATTCATTCTCTTGACCTCAGTTCTTCATCTGTGTCATCAGAGGTATATATATATATATATATATATATATATATATATATAATTTTCATCATTAAATTCACTATCTATAATCCTTTAAGAGTATCTTTTTTTAACTCAGAACTTTGTTCTTCTGAAGTATAGTATAGAATAAAGCATGTAACCAGCAGGAAATATTTATTTATTCTTCTTCAATATTTCTGAAAATTCAGAAATTAGTAATTTCATGGACAAACCCTTACTGTTACTCTGCATTTTCATTTATTTTATCAAAAGCCACCAAGTGTTGACCTTACCTGTGGGAAGCAGTGCAGTGTTGTGGAAAGAAAATTAATATTTGATTCCAAACAACTGGGGTCAAGTCTTAGACATTCTGTTTATTAGGTGGATAATGATGAGATAATCATTTAATCTCTCTGTGTCTCAGTTTACTCCATAAAATGGCAAATATAATCTTAACATGCGCATCTATAGGTTCTTTACCTGTAATACATAGACTTTTTAAATTATTTCTTCTAAAAACTCTATTTCAATATAATTGTTTTTCTTTGTATTGCTGTTGTTCAGTCATTATCAGTTGTTTATGATTCTTCATGACCCCATTTGGGGTTTTCTTGGTAAAGATTTGGAATCAGGAAGCCCTGGGTTTTACTCTTGCCTTAGTCACATATTGACTGTGTCACTTCCATTTATTATGGGGACTTTACCTAGATATATTTTAGAAACCCAATCAGAAATCTACCAATATCCATGTAAATTCTTTGTAATGGACACTATTTAATTGATTCCACCTAAATTAAGGATCATTTTCTTGTTAACTGGAGGACTACTAATTTTGTGGGATCTAAAGGTAGATGGAAAAAAATAATATTTTTATAAGAGGTTTAAATTCAAGGTCTTAAAATGAAGATGGAAATAAAACATGATTAAGAAAATAAATTTAAAGAACCAGTATTTTGCCAGGATTAATAATGGGAAGAATGTAATTACAATAAATTATAAGGAACAAAGGAGTCTAAGAAAGCTTATTGTCAAAGGAGCTCAAATACTTCCCTATAACAAAAAGAGTGGTGAGGGAAAAGGGGAAACTTCACCATTAAACATGAAATAAAGGAAAAGTACAAGGCTGGTTAACCTCAGAATTCTAAATAGAACTGAGGAGTCAATAAAAAGTCACAAGAAGCAAAAAAATAAAAAGATACATATGTAATATTGAAAATTTTAATAATAGGATCAACTTCACAAATGATAAATGGTCTAGGGCTATGAACAGGAAGCTCTCAAGAAATCCAGACTATCTATAGCCATATGAAAAGAAAATAGGCTCCAAATCACTAGTAACTAGAGAAATGCAAATTAAAGCAATTCCAAGTTTCAAGCTTAAACTATCAAATTGACAACTATAATAAAAAAAAATGAAGTGATAAATGTTGGAAGGGAACTGGGTAAATAAGTACACTTATATACTGTTGGTGGGCCTTTCAAGGGGTACAATGATTCTGAAAAGCAGTTTGGAATTTTACACAAAATGTTGCTGAACACTGCAGTCTCTTTGACTGCTCTTTGAGCTCTTTGAGCAGATATACCACTTCTAGACTTATAACCAAAATAAATCAAAGAAAGATTAAAAGTCCCTATTTGTACAAAATATTCATAGCAGCTTTTTTTGTTTGCCAGCAAATACTGGAAACTAAGGGGATTTCCATCAATTGGAGAATGGCTGACTACATGGTGGAATATGAATGTAATGGAATACTGTTTTATTTATACTTTAATATCAATATTTTAAAAATGAATAATCTTGAAGACTTGTATAAAATAATGATGAATGAAATAAGTGTAACTGCTAGAATGTGCTCTCTCTCTCAATAGAGATGTATACATACATATACACACATTTATTTACATTCATACATATTTATCACTCAAAAACAAACAACTTTGAAAGCTTCAAGAAATGTGATCAATAAAATAACTATTCCATGATTCCAGAAGACTGACAATGAAACATTGCTATTTATGTCCTGATGGAGAGGTGATGGATTCAAAGTAGAGAATGAGATACTGCTTTCTTTAAATATAGCCAATAAGAGAATTTGTTTTGCCCTAATATGTGTATTTGTTAGGAAAAAAAAGTTTTTCATGAGATAGGGGATGAGAGAGAGAGAAAAAAGATTTCTGTTAAAAAAAACATAATTAAAGAACAAAAGGTTTTAAAAATGAAGAAAAGGAAGCCAGGTCTTTGAAAATGAGCATTTTGTATAGTCACAGCATTCCACTGCTTAGGGAGCCCTGTCTTTCTCTAATCCTTGTCCTTTTACAGGTTGATGGCTTAAGTTCCACCATCAGAGCTGTCTACAGAGCTAAACTACTCTTAGTTTAATTATTTGATAACTAATTGCAAGTGCTCATGGAAGTTACCTGCACTTAATTAGCATGTTAAGCTGTTCTCAGTAGTTTATAATTTGTTGTACACATGGATCTGAGAAAGGAAATGTAGAAGAAAGTGTAGCACCAGTCACCTAAGAGAAAAGTTATAGGAATATACATGTCTTTCACTGATCTTTCAATCCCATCTTACTTTGGCACCCAAATCTTCCAGTCACACAGGTTAATCCTCCATAACATTAGGCAACATATGGTCACCCATGAAACATTCATGGTGTGTGTGTGTGTGTGTGTGTGTGTGTGTGTGGAGAGACAGACAGAGAGAGAGAGAGAGAGAGAGAGAGAGAGAGAGAGAGAGAGAGAGAGAGAGAGAGAGAACTAGTAACAAAGAAAGTGTCAACTGATGGCCAAAAACAGATTACGTTATATTAAATAGTGGAATATTGTTGTGCAGTGACAACCCCGAAGTAAGGAAAGGATTTATATGGACTGATGCAGAGCCAGGGGTGTGTTGGTAAATGTTTAACAACCAGTTTTGCCAGGGGGCAGGGGAGAAAGATTATACAATACACATTTAATTTAAGCTATATTATTAACTTTTTCTCCAATACTTTTTTTTTAAATCTAGACTATCAACAAAGCAATATATTGAGTTCTGATTTATAGCTTTAGCCAATTGCCCAAGTATAAATGCTCATACTGAAAATTTAACAAGTGGCTTTAAGATGGCTCCAGCATACTCCTGTTAGCAGACTGAAATAAGCAGAACCAGAAGAACAACATATCAATGACTACAACAGTATAAATGAAAGGAAACAACATTGAGCAACTGAAAGTGACAATCCAAGTGAACAGACAGAAAAGAAAAGACATCTCTCTCCCCTGAACAGAAAGGCAGGTAGCTATGGGGGCACAATGGTTTACATATTATTACACTGAATAACTTCATCAGTGTATCTTAAGTATTTCTTTCTACAGAGAAGATGTCAATGTGGTGGGCCAAAAAACAGTAACATAAAAAGACAAATTATTAATGTAATTCACTTATCACTTTAAATTTGATTTTTGCATTGTATGTTTCCTTCTCCTTTGATATTTATAATGAGAGACAGCACAATGCAATGGAGAGAGAACTAAACTTGGGGTCAGGATGATCTTTGTTGATAACTTAGTTCAAACACTTACTAGCTATATGTCCCTGTGTAGGTCTCCTGAGTCAGGTCTATCTGTCCTTATAAATGGGGAGAAGGGCATAAGATAGGGACTTTGGGGACATTTAACCTATTTCTACTTTACCTTAGCTTGATCTGGAAGAGACAAGTATTTTAGTAGGGAGATGATCAAGAAAGTCAAAGCTGGAGACAGTCATGTTTATTTTTAATCATATAGAATAATGAAAATAACTTATTCAAATACATTAGGCAAGGTGGGGAAGGACCAGGTAGATTTTACTACATGATTGATAGGAGGGGAAAACTTACTTTAAGTTGGTGAAAAGAAAAAGGCTTTTCATTTCTTCATTTCTATTTTTCTCTCTTAAAAAAGTTAAGATGTAGAACATTTTGTTTAAGCAATTTACAAGTTCAGTGGAGGCAAAAAAATAAAATAGTGGAATATATAGTTTATAGGAATGTATTCAAGTCAGCAGGAGCAGATTACATCTGAGGGTACTTAAAGATCTAGAAGGCTTTATGATCTTTTTAAAAAAATCACAGAGGAGAGAAGTCCCTGGGAACTAGAAAAGGGCAAATGGGGTGTCCATCATTAAAAATAGGAGTACAAAAAAAGGATGAAGATGGAAATTACAGAGCAGTCAGCTTAACTTATCAACAAGGGAATAACTAGAACAAATCAACAAAACATTCATTAACTATATCCCCCCAAAGTGTTCCATTTGGCTTGCTGCTGCCTGAAACTGTTTGTGGTAGTATAATATCATAGAAAGGGAAGAGGATAAATGTTCAGAAGAGCTAGATTCTCATTTCTGCTCTGCTAATTATTTACTGTGTGACCTTGACATATTTATTTAGCCTCTCTGAGACTCAGTTTCATAATTTTTAAATGGGGATAACAATGTCTGCCTTAGTTTCCTCAGAGGATCATTCTGAGGTGCAAATGAGATAGTGGATACAAAAGCTAGTAGGACACCAAAGTATAAATGTGAAATGTTATTTTATTTTAGCTTGACTTTCCTTATAAAGTTAATGCACCTCTTCCTGACAGTTCTGCAGAAGATTTCAACCCAAACTCATTTAATAGACCTTGGATAATGGTATGATACAGTAAAAAAAAAAGTGAATTTTGAGTCAGCAGACATGGATTGAAATCCCAGCCCCAATACATATTTGCTATGTGACCAATGACAAGTAATTTCTTCCCTTTGAATTTCATTTTTTTCCTCATGTGTAAAATGAGATGGCACTAAAATACTTGTAGTTCTAAATATTATTAGTAGTTCTCTCCCTTGGTTTGTTATAGACTTATGTTTACTCTGAAATCTACCTTTTAGACTCATACAAGTATGGTAATTTATTGCTTTGAAATCTTAAAGTACAATATATAGCTTTCAAAATATTGAAGTGGTATATCAGTGCTATCATCATCATCATCATCATCATCATCATCTTTTCATCAGTAATATTTATTAAGTACCTACTAGGTTAAGGCACTGTGTTTAGCACTGAGGATATACTACAAGGTCAAAGTTCTTGGTCTTAAGGAGTACATAGTAGATTGGGGAAACAACATGTAAACAAATATATACAAAGAAGCTATATATAGGATAAATTGGATATGGTCACCAGAGGGAAGACATTGGTATTTTAGCTGTGACTTGAAGGAAGCCAGGAAATCTAGGAGGTGGCGATAAATTGAAAAAACATTCTAGACATAGAGTTCAGCCAATGAAAATGCATAGAGTTGGAAGATGGAGTATCTTTTGTGAGGAACCACAAAGATGCCAATGATACTGGTTCATACATTAAATGATGGGGAGTAAGGAATAAAGACTGAAAAGTTAATGAGTGGTGGTTTATGAACTGCCTCCAAAGCCAAATAGAAGATTTGATATTTAATCCTGGAGATGATAGGGAGTTACTGGAGTTTATTGAGTAGAGTGATGACATGGTGAGACCTGTGCTTGAAAATCATTTTGAAAGCTAGGCAAAGGATGGACTAGTGTGGGGAGATCCTTATGGCAAGGAGATCAACTGGCAGGTGATTACAATAGTCTAAGCATGAGGAAACAAAAGGTTTCATACGAGTGGTAGCAGTATCAGAGAGAATAGAGCATGTGTGAGAGATGTTATGAAGATAAAATTGGCCGACCTTGGGAGTAGATTAGATACAGGTGGTAAGAGAGAATGAGGATTTAAGGGAGATAATTACGTGTTTTATCCTTGTCTATAAATATATTCCCAAACTTCCTAGCAGCACAATCCGCATATCAATCAATTGAAGTACATTAAGCTCCTATTATGTGCCACAAATTTTGTTGGTAGGTGGGTATATACATATACATGAAAGACCCTGTTCTCAGGCAATTTGCATTTTGCTGATCTTTGACCTTTGTTTTTCTGAAATATTTGGTTTGGTTCTACAAAGATGTAAGTAGTTTTTGTTTTTGTTTTTGCATGCCTTTTGGCAAATAAGTACACCAAACTATCCCTACATGAAGAATTGAAAGACTTTCTACTGAATCCAAAACATATTTTAAGAACAAATTTCTAGTACACAAAATATAACCCATGTTATATTTTGAGTCATAGTGGAATAAAACATGGCAAATATGGATGGACTCATTACTGCTTCTAGGGTATAATGAATATTGATACTAAGATGGCAGAGTTGAGGCAGCAACCCACCCAAATTCTCCAAACATTCCTCTCCAAACAACTTTAAAATAAATAGTCAAATCAAATTCTGGATCAGCAGAGTCAATAAAAGGAAAAGTGCAACATTTTTTAGGACTAGAGAATTTAAGGGATTGGAGCGCTCTTAAACTCTTAAACTCTTAAATTCTGTGACACAAGAGGCAGGACAGATCTGAAGCACATGTGGCAGCAACACCAGCATGTGGACCTTGGAGGTGGCTGCAACAGCAGCAGTTATGGGAACCCTTGGCCCAGAGACATTTAAAGACAGAAAGGAGCACTAGTGTTTGTTACTGCTGGTGAGCTTGAGCCCTTCTTAGGTAAAGACCACAGGTCAGACCAGGAGAGCAGTGATCAGTCCTCTTCTCTCTCCCTTAAAAGCATTGAAAACTTACAGACCTCCAGAACTGGCTCTTAAAAAAGTAGCACAAAAAAACTTGAAGCCAGTAAGAGTGTCTCCCCACCCCAAGGTGAGCAGAGCCTAACTTTAACATAAAATTCAAAGTCAAGAAAAAGGCATGAAAAAATAAGCATACAACAAAAGAACCATTTAAATAGTGACTGTCAGGATCACATGAGATTTAGCAGCTTCATTATTAAAATAGAAAAGGGCTTGGAATATGATATTTCATAAGGCAAAGGAGCAAGAATTGCAACCAAGAATAACCTACTCAGGAAAAATGAGTATAATCTTTCAGGAGATATAATGGATATTTAATGAAATAAAACACTTTTATTCCTGAGAAAAAGACCAGAGCTGAATAGAAAATTTGACATAAAAACACAAGACTCAAGAGAAGCATAGGAAAAGTAGGTGTGAAATAAAAATAATAAGGGAGTTAATAAGGTTAAAACTATTTACATTTCTATATGGGAAAGTGATACATGTAACTCTCAAAAAGTTATCGTTAATTTAAAAAGTTAGAAGGAGTATACATAGTCAGAGGACACAGTTATGAGTCAATTATGTTTGGATTATCTCCAAAAAATGAAGGACTGAGTAATAAGGATTCACTAGGAGACCCTTCTAAGGGAGCAGAAAAATAGAGAAAACCATATCACATAAAAAGGTGCACAAAGAAGAGCTTTTACAATGGAGTGGAAAGTAGGGGGGGTAGATAGGCAACCCTTGAACTTTATTCTCAATGGAATTGGTTCAAAGAGGAAAGGGTAGAACATACATGCATACACACACACACACACACACACACACACAACCACACACTCAGTTGGGTATAAAAATCTATCTTAACCAACAGGGAAGTAGGAAGAAAAGGGGATAAGATTAAGTTGAGGGGTAGCAAAAGGAAGGGTGGATCAAGGGAGGCAGTTAGAAGCAAAACAGATATTTGAGGAAGGATAAAGTAAAAAAGAGAAACAGGAAGATAAGAGGAAGAAAATAGAATGGAGGGAAATACATAGTAATCATAACTATGAATGTGAATGAGATGAACTGATCCATAAAAATGGAAGCAGATAGCAGAATGGATTAGAAACCTGAATCCAAAAATATGTTGTTTACAAGAAACAGACTTGAAAGAAAAGACACACAAAGAAAATAATTAATTGATAGATAAGTATATATAAATATATTTATATAAATAAAGTGAATATATAAATGAATTATTGAATAATATACATTTTTGATAAATCAAACAATCTTATAGACTCAATTGGCCAATGGACCATCAAGATAGCTGGAACTTAAAAGCCATGGAAATTTTTTTTTATTTATTTAAATTTTTTTTATTTTTTATTTTTTTATTTTATTTTTTTATTTTTAACAAGTGTTTTTAAAACTTTGGGTTACAAATTTTCTTCTTTCCTTCCTCCCCATCCACCTTCATTGAAAAAGCAAGCATCTCAATACAGGTTATAGATGTGTAGTCATGCAAAACACTTCTATAGTAGTCCTGTTGTGAAAAACTGAGCATATTTCCCTTCATCCTATCCTACCCTATCTGCCATTTATTCTATTCTCTCTTTTGACTCTGTCCCTCCTCAGAAGTGTTTGCTTTTGATTATCCCTTACCTCAATCTATCCTCCCCTCTATCAACCCCCTGCTCTCTTGTCCCCTTCCCCGCTTATTTTCCTGTAGAGTAAGATAGATTTCCATACCCCATTGTGTATGTTATTCCCTCCTTAAGCCAAATCCTGTGAGAGTAAGATTCACTCATTCCCTCTCACCTTCCCCCATTTCCCCTCCACTGTAAAAGCCTTTTCTTGTCTGTTTCATGTGAGATATTTTACCTTATTCTACTTTTCCCTTTCTTTTTTATTTTGTAGCATTAAGCTACAGCAGGATCTTGAAACTTCATATGCTTCCCTGAATCCTATGGAACATGATACTAGCAAATAATCTCAAAGGATGCAGCAAATGAGTGAGGGCTTTTCCAACCTTCTCTATAAATGGTGCTGTTTATCATTCTGTATACTTTTTTTTTTCTTGAGCACTCTTATGTAATACATAGGTGTCTGATAAGTGAAAGGAGTATCTGTATACTTCCAGAGGAAAACAATCAACTGAAATGGATTTATGAAGCAGGTTTAATTTAAACTCTAACCAAATAGTGGATTGCAAACCTTAAGCTTCATTCTATTAAATGTGTATTAAGATACTTACTTTTAGTCATGCAATATATAAAATACAGCAAAAGAAGGGGTCTTCAGAAATAGATCTTCAGATGGAACTGGAAAGGTAGATGGAACAAGTTTTGCTTGTTTGTTTTTTCCTGCTTGTTATTTGAAATGTTGTTACCAAGTTGTTAAATATTAAAGATTTTACCTAAAATTTTACTTTATCATATACATTTATTCTATTTTTTTCCAGATAACTATTAAGCTTAGAATGAAAACAATTACAAGAAACTCTAAATTCAATTCAACAAACATGCTACCTATTTTGTGAATTATACATAAACTGCAATTACACTAGCTCTCTTGCAAATACATATCACAGGCAATGAAAAATAAAATGACCAAACGTTCCATGAAATGATATTTTGTGTTGCCCTTGGGCATGAAAGAGAAATAGTAAAATAAAAAGACGTCATCAGAATGATGAATGACTAAAAAAAGAAAATGGATTGATCATATAGTAAATTGAGAGATAGCCAGAGGAAATCTATATACTTCATTGGTACACATGCAATAAAAAGAGAACTAGAGAAATGTCTTCGATCAAGTTGGAGCTCTCCAATGGAGGATTTCTTGGAGTTCATGAGCATGAGTAACAAGAGATGAGATGTTTCAATCTGCGTATTGGAGGGACTATCACATTGTTGAGATTATACATTGATTCACACAGCAGTGTACATGGAATTAGTACTATGCTTGGTGTTGGGAACAAAAAGACAAATATGTAATACTTAACCTCCAAAAGCTTACAAAGTATTATGTGGATACAATATTTGTACCTCTTAATGTGTTTAGGTACAAATGTGTTACATGTATGTGTGTATACTGAATAATGACAAGAGTATTCTTTCAAGAATGTTTTTATTTTCAACTCAATCTGTGATACTAAGTGAAGGTAAAGAAATTTAAACTACACATGTGGATCGGTAAGTATTACATAATTTATTGTCTCAGTAAATTGCTTAGGGCACTGAGAGGTTAGGTCACAGTAGCCAACAGAAGTGAGAGGTAAGATGTAAACTTAGGTCTTATTGACTCTGAGGTTATCCATTATACCTTGCTGACTTATTATAGTAATATTTTATTTTTAATTTGTAAAATATTTTACATTCAAAATATTTGAAATTAATGTACTTTCCTTCAGTACCTCAACAAGTTGCAGTTAGTAAACTCAATGAAATTTCCCAGTTTATTTAATCAATGAAGTAAATCCAGAATCTGTCTTTAAAAGTATAAAAGAAGAGATACTGGAATGAATTCAATCTTCTATAAGCTATGTACATAATTAAGGCAGTATGCAGCCCACTCACCCTAGTAAAAAGTCTGCTGTACACAGTTATTCTACCAGTAATCTATTACCAAAATTGTTGGCAGAAATTTTCATTAACTTCTTTTCTGATTCATCCTTTGCTTCTTGTTTCACATGCTGACAAGAAAAATGGTCCTTAAACCAAGTGGGATATTGAATCTGGTACCTTTCATCACAGGCAGAAAGGAAAAGGAAATCTCTGCTCAGTGAGAGTGAGCACAAAAAATGCTCTTTTATAATTAAATATTTGGAGAAAAGTTGCTCTGACTTGTTGACTTTTACCTCAAACACCATTTCTCCTATGCTTGCTCACAAGTCAAAATATAATCAGGAAAAAAAAGGGGGGATGGTAACAGTGGAATATGTCTATTGTCTTCTTCATGATTAGGGTTTATTTTATTTCTCACCATACTTGTGGTTAATTTCCAATTAATATTAATTGAGATTCTACAATGTATATATCATTTAACTCAGTGTTGTAGTAAAACAATTTATAATCCAAGCCAAAAAGACATGTTCTCAATTCTATTCATGAAACACCTTGATATCAATCCATAGAATGAATAATAGATTTCAAAACTATATATATAAATATATATATAAAGTCAGATTAGATTTTATCCACTGAAATGACAACAGATTTGCCATATTATGGTTGATGTTGTGTAGACAAAGTATGAATTTCACTTACTAAATGGCTCCCTAAAACCTCCAATATCAAATACAAAATCCTTTGATTGGTATTCACAGCCCTTCATAACCTCATTCCCTCCTTTTATTTTTTTAATCTTTTTACAGATTACTCACACCTGATGAACTTTAGTAACACTGAACTTTGCAAGACTCCATCTCCCCACTCCTGAGAATTTTCACTGGCTTTCTTCCATGTCTGGAATTCTCTCCCTTATCATCTTTGTCTCCTGACTTCCCTGGATTCCTTCTAAGTCCTAGCTAAAATCCTTTGTAATGGCACTTCCTATGAGAAGCCTTTCCTAATGCCTTCTAATGATAGTCATTTTTCTCTATTGATTGTCTCCAATTTAGCCTGTTTATATGTACATAGACTCTGGGCTCTTTGAAAGCAGGGACTATCATTCTTAGTATTTCTAGTGCTAACCAGAGTGCCTGGTGCATAGTAGGTACTTAGTGCTTATTGGCTGACTGATTCCCTGCTCATATTCATTTCTCTTCTACCCAGTCCCATTCTGCATGGTACAGTGACTGCCTTTCAGTCTTTTGGCCACATCTTTCACTTGGCTAAGCTCTATATTCCTCCTACTTATTGCTGGGTCTGGATTATAACCTCAAAGTTTGTTTGTTTTTTTTTTTTGTAATATTGAATTTTTTTTCAGGAAAGTGCCTGGAAGGAGAGAAGTAGTTTAGCTTCCATCCTACAGATTCCATTATCCCTCTGTCCCCAGTCACTTTGGCCAAAGTCACCACCAGCCTATCCTGTCAGATATCACTCCATTGTTTTTACCTTTTCCACCTTTCCCCTCAGGTTCCAGGTTAGGATACAAAAGGCATAGCTTCTGCTTATTCCTACTTTTATGGATGGCCTCATGTATGTTTCTAGTTATACACGTTTCTCCCCTTTACCCAATACAACTAGGAGAAGGAAGAAGAACAAGGAGTTACTGTTGCCTCTAAGTTGCCAGAAGTGTAACTAATAGGGTGCTCATAAAAGTTTAACAAATAGCTCACTGGAAAAAAAAAAAAGTACACATATCACATTTTTAAGTTCAATCTGCATTGTATATTTTATCTATCAATTTCTTAAGTCTTTAGACAATAAAACAAGAAATCAACCCATTATTTGTAACATTTGGAAAATTTAACAATTGACTTCCTGAGTCAGTTCAGTTTGGCTTCAGCGTGCCCCTGAGTGTAATAAATTGAAATTTTCTATGTTTAACTTAGCTTGTTTCAATGTAAACTTAATTGGAAAATACTGATAATATCTTTGCCCAACAGATAACTATAGAAGCAGAAATTTTTGGAGTCGAAAGGGAAGTTATTGTCCAATAGAGCCCAATTAATTCTTGAAGTAGAATCTTCTATAACATACTTAGCAAGTTACCATCTAGTATTGTTTGAAGCTACACAATAGAATGGATCTGTCTGCCTCCTGAGATGATCCATTCCACTTTGGGTTACCCATAATTATTAGTAAGGCTTGCTTCCCTCCCACCTTATCTTAAGCCTGAATTTAACCTTTGTAACTTCCACCCATACCTCCCAGTCCTGTCTTCTGAAATGCAGTAAGTGGCATGACAACTCTTGAAATACTTAATAACTATTGACATGTTTCCATTAAACCTTCCCTTCTTCAGGTTAATTTTACCCAATTATAACAGTTAATTATCATTTGTTATTAACTCAAGGCTCTTCACCGTCCAACATAAGCTGCCCTTCACTGGATGTTTTCCAACTTATTAGTGATCTTGCTAAAAGGTAAAAACTGAATAATGGCACTCCAAATGCGGTCTGGAAGGGGCAAATACAACAAGACTACAAACTCCTGTTCTTGAATATTATATCTTTTTTGAGTTCAATGAGATACCTGCTGAGGTCCCCTTAAGCTTTCAGATTCTATGAATCTTAATGTAACAAATGATCAAATTAGCTCTACAACATGTCACATAGTGTTGCTATATTTTCATTGTTGCCACATACTGAGCTAGTAAAACACCTTTTTTAGTTAAACTGATGAAATACTACTTCAAAAGCTAGTAGCAAAAATCAGAGTGAACCAGAAAGACTTTAGAATTGAATCATTAAAAAATTCTACAGTAATAGCCAGTTTAATAGATGTAATTAAAGCAAAATTGAAAATGTGGGTAGTTATACAGATAAATGGTTCAAATAACTATGAAAAAACTTGAATTTCATTTTAATAATTGATTGTCCAATTCAATTTTCATATCTAGATACAAGAGAAAATGTTAGGCATACAAACCTGACACACATGTCCATCTAGTCAACGAAAATCACAAAGATCCAAGTTAAAACAGTGACTGCTAATAGGGAGCCATGAAGTAGAATAATCAGGCCAAGTTTAACAGAAGTCTTGTTATGAGCCAGGGGAAAAGAAGAGTTCAGGGCAGGATTCATTGAGTTCACACCTTAGACCTGCATGTGCACCTAAGACTTGATAACTTTTGGTTTTATATCAGCTTCTATTTTGATCTGAATTTCTTCTTCCTCAAAATTTAAACAGCACAAGTCTAAGCATTAAAGTAGAAGAACAAAGCAAACAAAGAAACAAGGGGGAAAAAAGAAATACTTGGTGACATTCACATGAGAACAAGTTCTCTAAACTAATATAGTTAATGGTAGAGTTAGGAATTATCTGGAAAAGACCAAAATATTACTCACCTGACGTATACAAAATATAATTGTAAGGCCATAATTATTTCAAAAATTAGTGAAAACAAATAAGTCTCATTATTTTAAAATTAAACTACATTCAGTGTAATTGAAAACAAAAAAAATGGTAATGAATCAATGTTTAAAAGCTTGACGTATTGAGGTATATTGGCAATAGTCTCCACCTCCATTTTAGGACATCATCTTACTCAAAATAAGGGATTGAAACAGTTGACCTTTAGGGGTCTGTTATGTCCAGACTTGTTGATGTATCTTTGTCTTTGGACACATTGTGTTCTAATGAAACAGGAGTGTCCTCAGCTCCACTTAAGAGATGAGAATGTAATCACATTGAGGTTAAATGATTTCCCCTGAGTTAGGAAGAAGCAGAGGCAGCAAAAGAACTGGAAATCTCAGAGTTAGTTTTATTAGGTGCTTCATTATTTAGCTTAAAGTGGTCAAATTAAGATGAGATGAAATTATACATCTATACCTAAACATATAAACACATATACATGTATGTATATATGTAGATTTACATGCATCCATGCATATGTATGTTGGTATTTTAATTAGTTTTTAACAAGGAAATGTTGGTGGCTGATAAATCGATCTCTTAATAGATGCTTATTAATTTCCCACCTAACACTGAAATACTCAAACTTATTGAAACTAATTAGCATGTGCTTTCACTGACTGAGGAACTAAAGGAATTTTGGTTCCTAGAGGTGAGGGTTAATGATTTCTTTAGGATAAATCATAGAATTGCAGATTTGGACAGAACCTCAAGAATCATCAAATACAACTCATGAATGGTTCTATTCTGTTCTAATCTATAAAGTATTTAAGCATGTACTATATGCCAGAGACTGACGATACAAATATAAAAACAAAATCACCTTGTCCATTAGGATCTAACACTCTTCTGTGGAGATACAAGATGTACACAGATAATTACCTGCAAAATACATTTAAAAAACTCACAGGATCATTTCATCACAAGCACTAACAGTTAGAGGAATCAGGCCAAGATGTCCTACAGGAGGTAGCACTTGAGCTGTATCTTGACAAAAGTTAGTAGTACTAAGAGGTCTGGAGGGAGAGTATTACCTAAAGGTGAAAAGTCTGTGCAAAGTAACAGAGATAAGAGATTATATGTCATGTACAGGGAATATCAAATAGACCATATTGACAAAAATATAGAGTTTGGGGAAGTGAATAATGATAATTAGTCTGAAAGACAGATTGGAGCCAGATGGTGAAGGATTTTACATGGTGAAGAAAGGAATTTACATTTTATCCTATGGACAACACAGAGTCAGTGAATTTTCTTCATGAGAGAATGAAATGTTCAAACCTCTGCTTTAAAAATGCCACTTTGGCAACCATATAAAGGATGGATAAAAGAAGGTAAAAATTGAAGACTTTCAATTGTACAGGATAAAGATAATGAAGGCCCTAAGCATGGTGGTAGCCGTGTGAGTGGAGGAAAAGCATAGTCCATTATGGAGGTAAGAACCACAAGACTTGACAACTGAAATGATTATGGAGTTGTGTGGGGAAAGTCAAATAAACAAAGACTTTTAGGATGTAAGATAGGATATATGGAAGGACAATGGTGCCCTTGAGAGAAATACAGAAGTTTGGTGGAGGGATGGGTTTACAGAAAAAATAATGAGATCAAGTTTTGACATATTACGTTTGAGATGCCTATGGTATGCCTGGATGGAAATGTCTAGTAAGCAGTTAAAGTTGTGATAGTGGAACTATGGAGAGAGATGAGGTCTCAATATATAGAACTGGGTATAATCTACATAGAGATAATGTTTAAATTATTGAGAGGTGACGAAATACAAAGAGAATATAGAAAGAAGAGAAAAGGGCTTAGGCCTGACAGAGTACTGAAGTATACCCACATATTGGGGAAAGGATCAGGACCATCATCTACTTTCATAGAAATAAAAAAAAGTATTTTCTGGTATTTCATGAATAACTAAATAAATACTTAAATAGCATTAATTCTGTATTATGCAAAAAACATAACAAAATTAATTTTAAATATTTTGTAAAATCTTAAAATAAATTGATTCATATTTGGGTTGGGATTAGAATTCTTCTCTTTCCCATATGGCCTAGAGATCAGATTCTTCACTAACTCATGCAAAAATTAGGAATCAGAATGTCCTGGGAGGCTGGGGTTGGGGGAAAAGGAGACATACTGTTTCCCTAAGCACACACATACACACACACATACTATATGTAATGATTATTCACAATTACATATATACATTTTTATGTACATACAGATGCATATACATATATTACATGTATGAATGCATGTATATAATATACATGTACATAATATGAGGCATCTATTCATGCATTATATCAACATCACCTGTTTATTTTTATATACACAAAATTAAAAGAATATAAATCCTTCTTGGAAATTTTCTGATATTTCCATTTTGCTACAATTGCCTTGGTAGTACTTAGTTCCCTATTCACAAAATTAATTAATAATTAATGGGAAGAATTAAATTGAAGGAAGAAAGATAGTTGTTTATCCTTTTATCCTCCCCCCCAAAATATACCACCACTCTTATGTATAGATATTTTTTTAGCAGCTTCTGCAGTATTTGGGCACTTGGAACCCAATGTGATAATGAAGGGAAGAGGAGAAAATAAGGCTGTTATTTAAATTAATAAATATTTAATAAAATCTATTACATTCACATCACTATGCTAGTGTAATAGGGGACTCATTAATAAGTTTATTCTTTATGAGCATGTACAGATCACTTTGCTTAAGCGGTGCTACGTAGACTTTACATCATTTTCAATCATTTTGTAAATGATTCTCATGCACTAACTGCAGTGAAGAGGCAGCATTTTCAATGTTTGTGGAACTGGAATGGGGATGCATTCAAAAGATTCTACCCAGCCATAATGAGATTCTCTTGTTTCTGGTTCTTTCTACCCTGCCTGGCATTGGAGAAGTAGGATGAGCTACTATGGGTCACCTAGTTGGGGAGGGACCTCAGAAGTATTTCCACTGAGAACTGAAATGAAGCAGAGAGCAGATGGTCCTGCTGTTTCTTCTGCCTCTTTTGTGTTTATTATTTTCTGCTTTTTTTTTTTTTTGGTGAAGGAGATTAGAGCTGACTATAATCTCCTGAGCTTCAAAAAGTCAGGATAATGAGAAACCAGAGGTTTGAGAGCTGGAGTCTCTGTGAGCAATTTCTAAAGTCAGAAAGTGAGGAGAAAAGACTGAAGCTACTTGCTTGATCCAGACTGGCAGTAGCAGAGATGGGGACTCATCCATCCTTCAACAATGCTGCATTTAGAATTGAACTCGGTATGACAAATGTTATGTGGAAATTGTCTAGACGTTTGAATCCAAACTCCCCAGGAATTGAGCCGGTGTATGTATGTCCCAGAGGTGTGTGTGTGTGTGTGTGTGTGTGTGTGTGTTTGTGTGCACCTGCACGTGTGCAGTATTTGTGCTCCTTTTCATATAATATATATTTATGTATGTATATATGTGTATATGTATTTGTAGGGGGAAAAAAGTTTTGTAAAAGCTTAATCAATGTTAATTGGTGACATGGAACCAGGAAAGTAATTTCTAGTAGCTAATAGTATGAGGATTACCCAAGGAGGAGTTCAAACTTTTAGCATTAGCAAAGAGACATTCCCAGCCCCTCAAT
Source organism: Vombatus ursinus (assembly GCF_900497805.2). Lineage (NCBI taxonomy): Eukaryota > Metazoa > Chordata > Mammalia > Diprotodontia > Vombatidae > Vombatus > Vombatus ursinus. The sequence continues at coordinate 9,341,693 of NW_020950792.1, read as the reverse complement.
AGTACCCTTAGAATTCTGAGAGGAGAAATGTAGCCAGCCTTTGGAAACTTGACTAAAGAGTCCTACTACCAAGGCAGCCAGGTGGCACAGTGGATAGAGCACTGGCCCTGGAGTCAGGAGGACCTGAATTCAAATCCACCCTCAGACACTTTACACTTACTAGCTGTGTGACCCTGGGCAAGTCACTTAACCCCATTGCTTAGCAAAAAAAAAAAAAAAAAAAAAGGTCTTGTTTTCTAGACACAAAGAAAGCTTGAGGTAAGAAATCTTTAGATAAGACATAGTCTATATCCCATTAGAGCTTGCAAAGTTTGTGAAAGCAGACAAATCATTTATTCTTTCTCAAACTCAGTGCTGTTATTTCTGAAATGGTGATACCTATCTCTCATGATTGTTGTGAGTATCAAATTGCATAATATCTATAAAGTGCTTTGCAAACTTTAATTCACTAAATAATTGTTCATTTTAATAGCTATTCCCTAAATATTTATTACTCTACTGTGAATTCCTAGATATATCTCTTGTGTAGATGAGTCAGGAATTTAAAGTTGGTGACTTTTATCTACTGCAGCCAGAATAACCACTTTTGTTCATGAAATTAGTCATTGGCATTGAGTACTTATTGATAATAATGATGAAAATAATAATAATATTAGCCTTGACAAAGCCATTTTATTCATAAGAAAATTCAAATACTTTCTTGTAAAAAGTCTAATAATACATAGTAGGTGACTGAGCGATACAAATAAAGGTCAATGTGAAGCTTCAAGTGAGAGAGATCATTTGTTTTGTTTTGTCTTGTCTTGTTTTGTTTTGTTTTGTCTAGGGGAAAGAAAAGTAAGAGGCAAATTCAGCCTACTCCTTGAAAAGATTTGCTATTGCTTTGTGGACAGTTTGAAGGGGACTTTGTATGATATTTTTTCTAGCTAGTGATCCCGAACTTATGCATTACATTAGACATGTAACCCTGAGAGGAGGATGAGCAGTTTGTGTGAGTGCAGTTCTCTAGGGGTGAGCTCTTTGACATTCCTAGACTCACACAAGGATCTAAAGAGGAGAATTGAGCTAAAAACCAATTTTAACCAAAAACCTAAAAGGGCTAATCAATGAAAATTTTGTACCTTTAACCATCATGATTAAACAAAAAGGTATGTAAGTGATGGTACGTAATATAACAACTTTCTTTATTCTTTACATACAGACAATTTTAGATCAAATCCTTAACAAAATGTTATCAGATGTTCTTGAAGCACATAGGATCAAACTTACCATTTCCTCCGTTATATTATACAGAAAGCAGAGGGATGTCATTGAAAGAAATTAATCATGACAGTCAAAGGGATGTCCTTTCTGGAAATCAGCAGTTAAATCCCTGGTGGACATTGATTTCTCTACATATATGAGGAAATCTGGGTTCCTGGAACACCCCCTGGTGATTTTACTATATCAAGTTTTAGTAGGAGACTAGAAAAGAGGAACACAGAGGAAGAGCAGTTTCTTTCATTTAGAACCATTGAATGACAGAAATATAAGAGGAAAGAGAAACTATAGATATCTAATGCACCTTGCTCCCTTCGCCGATGACCACACTGAACTGTGTGGTTTGTCCAAAGTTCTACAGCAATGAGAACAACTACTAAAATTCAGTATAGTGCATTTTCTCCATGTTCTTCTTGTACTTTATCTGGGAAAGAGGCTTGTGTGACTATGTTTGATAAAAAATAAACTGTTAGTGGAGGTATCAAGAATTTTCTTGCCTCTCTAGAAGCCTGGAGATAATCCAGTGAGTTTAACATCTCCCAAAGTCCCACCATGGAAGAAGGTGAATAACTTCCTGGAAATTAAGATGCATCCCTGAAGGAGACAGAAAGAATTTACATATATGTCATGTAGCTATTTAGGAAAATACATTTCAGTTGCTTTTCAATAATCAACTACCCTGCTAAGTCTTTCTGAGGAATTATACTACATTGCTAGACACAAGGATGACACTAAAAGAGAAAGCAAGTAAATAAACAGACCGTTTATTCAGAGCAAAGATGAAGCCCAAAAAAGGGCCACCTTAGCTCAGCAGAAAATGTGAAGGCTCAAAGAAGACATTATGAATGCTATAAGTACGATCATAGATTTAGGAATACACGGGGACTGAAAAAACTACTTGTTCCAAATCCCTCATTTTTTTTTCTTCAAAATTTATTTCAGTCATTCATTTCTTTTAAATTTTGAGTTTGAAATTCTTTCCATCCTTTCAGTCCCTCCCCCACCTATTGAACAAATAACCAATATGATATCAATTATACATTTGAAAACTTACAAAATCTATTTCTGTGTTAGCCATGTTGAAAAAAGCAAGAAAAATCAAGAAAATAAAAAAAAACAATAAATTTACCTTCCATATTCTCCAGTTCTCTCTCTGGAGGATATCATTTTTCATTTTGAGTCCTTAGAAGTTGTCATGATCTTTGTCTTGATTAGAGTTAGCTAAGTCTTTTATCATTGACCATTCTTACGATATTGCTATTACTGTGTGCAATGATCTTCTGGCAAATTCTGCATCAATTCATATGAGATTTCCCAGGATTTTTTGAAACCATCCCTGTCATTATTTCTTAAAACACAATAGTATTTTATAATAATAATATGGCACAGCTTATTCAGCAATGGATCCCCTCAATTTCTAATTCTTTGTCACCAAAAGAAAAAGAGCAGCTATAAGCATTTTTGTACACATAAACCCTTTTTCTTTCTCTTTGATTTCTTTGGGATACAGGCCTAATAGTGGTATTGCTGGGTCACCGAATATGCAGTTTTATAGCCTTTTGAACAGTTTCAAATTATTTTCCAAAATGGTTGGATCAGTTCCAACTCCACCTATAGTACCTCAGTGTCTCAATTTTCAACATCCTTTCCAGCATTGTCATTTTTCTTTTGTCGTATTAGCCGATCTGATAAGTTTGAGGTTGTTTTAATTTGCATTTCTCTAATCGATAATGATTTAGCTCATTTTTCATACGACTATAGATAGCTTTAATTCCTTCTGAAAGCTGTCTCGTCATGTCCTTTGACCATTTTACAATTGGGGAATGGTTTTTACTTTTTTTCATAATTTTTACTTAGTTCCCTATGTATTTGAGAAGTGAGGTATTTATCAGAGAAACTTGCTGTAATTTTCCTCATTTTCTGTTTTCCTTTGACTGAATTCATTGTGTTTGTACAACCAATTAAAATTTCATGTAATCAAAATTATGTATTATACTTCCCATGATCCTTTCTATCCCTTGTTTGATCGTGCTTCCTTATCCATAGATCTGATAGGTAAAATTTTCCATGTTCACCTAATTTGCTTATGATGTCACCATTTAAATCAGGTATTCATTTTGACCCAGTATATCTTGATATATAGGGTGAGATGTTGGTCTATGCCTGGTTTCCACCAAACTGCTTTCTAGTTTTAACAGATTTGTGGTGAAGATGACCTGGGGTTACAGTCCTGCTTCTGACTCAAGTGGGTTGTGTGGCTTTGGTCAAGTCAACTTCTAAGAGTGATAGGGGACTGTCTAACACTATAAGTTGGAGACAAAATATCAACCTGGATTGTTAGAGAGAATTTCCTCTCCTAGTATTTCTTAAACCAAAGAAATTAGAGGTACAATCCCTATCCCTATTGTTAATTACTTATATCTTAGTTTACAACTTTCTAAAATAAATTTATTTTTTTGAAATATCACACATTAAATACTTCTAGTTTTTATGACTCTTTTGCTTTAACTACAATATTAAATATGGTGAACCTAAATTAAAACAAAATTAAATGGGAAATCTGCTTTTTTCTTTTTAAAAAATTAGTTAATATTTAAACACTTGTCTATGTAGCACACAGCACCATTTTTTTTTCAAAATTTTCATTAAGTACAAGTACAACAATAACAGGAATATAATTTTGAAGAATTTAAACTATGCCACTCCCTATGAACACATTAACAGTTTAAAGAAATAATTTACAGATGAATACTAATAACATTGATTGTAACACTGTCAACATACATTTTTCTAAGAATTTATTTTAGAATTTTTAGCAGCAATATGTTTGAGATATAAAGAATTCTCAAGAGAGGGTTCATTTAAATTTAAATTTCACCTGCCTCATTAATTGCCTTTCTCCTAAATTACTTCCCAATTTACCAAACATTAGGTTGATATGTCTATCCATATCCCTTGAATCTTTCTCAGACTACTAATTATGTGTGACTGTAGTTATCTCTGTGTCTAGAAAACCTGCATTTATTTTTACACTTCCAAACACTCTAAAGACAATATTGCTGGGTTACAGCAAGTTTTAGTTATTTGAAAGGTTACCTTGAGAGTAAGTCTAATGTATAGCCATTGAATCCAAATGGGTATAACTTTTTCACTTGTATTTTAATACAAAATCATTCTTTACCATTATTCTTGGGATGGTGCAACAAAAATTACCTATGCTGCTATAGGAGACCTTCCATCATTCTGAGCAGCAACCAAGATACCCAAGACACCCAAAGTTATGTCTTGATCCAAAGAACAGCTTTTTTCCAACTGTCAAACTGAGAAATTAGTAGTGGTGTTTTTACAATGAAAGACTGGAAGCCAGAAGCTAGAGAATTATGATGAGGTTTTGGAAAAAACAGAGCATTAAGGTTAGCCTACAGTTCAGAACCAGGGAACCTACAGAAATCAATTGTCCAGTAGACAATGAAAAGTTGAATAAAGTTAATATGGAAGCTTCTTGCCAAAAAGAATTGGCAAGAATGCAATATGTATATATGCACACACACACACACACACACACACACATATATATATGCATATGTATATACTATTTGTGTGTATATGTGTATATACACATATACACCCATATGTGCATATACCAATAGATCAGTAGAAATGGATTAGTTAGTGATCAGGTAGATTGTATATGTGTATATTAACATTTTTTTCTTAGTGTGTCGGGATTCAATAACTGGTTTCTAGTATGAACAATATTGAGCCTCAACATGTATTGACATCAGCAAATCACCTAGCAAATTCTGATAGCAAATTTATATGTGTCATGTCAGCTGGGAAAATATCTTGATACACAAAAGCATCTTTGTGTCTCATGATGAAAAATTCAAACATTTTCCATAAATCACAAGTCAGCACTCCCTTAAAAAAGAAACTTCAGTGACTCTCTATTGACTCCAGAATGAAACACAAACTCATCAGCTTGACATGTAATGCCCTGCATAGTCCAGTCCTAGATTATGTTTCATATTTTTTCATGTTATTCTCCTTTCATGCTCTCTAAATTCCAGTCAAAGTGCCCTACTTGTTATTCCCTAGTCTTAGAGTTTTATTTCTGCTTTCTTGCCTTTCCATATTGACTTTACAAAGTTCACATTGAGGTCCCTTCTAGCCTGTACCTCTCAGAGACTTTTGCTTTACTCAAGGCTAAGTCATCTGTGTTTTTGAGTTCTCTCTCTCCTCAAATAATCATACAGATAATTATCTGTAGGGAAAGAAGGTCAATTTTCTCAATAGAATGTAAACTGCTTGAGGGTAAGGATTTTTTTTTTTGCTTCAATTTTCCTGCTCAGAACCTAGCCCATCCACTTGACTATTTTTTTTCAGACCTGTAATTTCATCAGTGTGGGAATAATGAAACACGTTCTACCAAAATTAGACTTCTCTCTCTCTTTCTCTCTCTCTCTGTACTCAGTACACACACACACACACACACACACACACACACACACACACACACACA
>NW_020950792.1:9318015-9335901 GCF_900497805.2 Vombatus ursinus | reverse complement strand
ACACACACACACACACACACACACACACACACACACACACACACACATATAGACATCTGCTTTTTTTTTTTTTTATTCAACCTACTATTTGTAGCTATAGGGGCAGGGCTTAGATGAGGTCAGTTAAAAATTATTGAATTTGACCAAATAAACTGAAACGTATGTTTCATTCATTCAAATGGTCAATCTAGTGAGTTTAAGCATATATAGACTTATAATTCTTATGTAACTGAGTAAAACAACCCTTGAAAAATATCAGCACTTTTGTTAACTATTAGAGGGCTTGTGAGCTGTCTGAATGGTAGACCAGACTTTGTAGAAGCAATGCATTTAGAAAAAATAAGGATGAATCTGTAAATTATAGACCATACCTTTCTTAATTACAAATATATAAACATATTTTGTACGTATACATCCATATGCACACATGTATTATAAGTTACATATGGAAATATACATTATTTCTATAGATGCATGTATAAATATACATAGGTATATGTGTGTACATTTCTAATTAGAAATATGTGTGTATGTTTTATTTGAAAAGATACAGGGAATATGGGCCACCACACAAAAGATTAACATGACTTTGTGAACAATATATGTGTAACAACTGAGTCTTTCTGCGTAAGAGGAGTAGCTACCTTCATACAGAAAAAGAGTGGTTTATCCAAGTTCACATAAAATCCCCAAAACAAGCTTCCTTGCTTTATTCCCACTGCTCCATTGTTCTTTGCAATAGTCTAGGCTAACACTTCAATAATTGTTGTTAAAGATGTTTGGAACTCTAGTGAGAGTTACAAAATTGAGATGAATAGTGAGTCTGCCTTTGTATAGCTTCAGCATATATGTATTTAGAATATAATATATTAAGTTAGTGTTCAGATAATCTTTCACACACACATATGCACATATGTATGCACAAAATATATAACTACTTCATTTATAACCATTTTGTCACCTACTTACTATCCTGTATTCTAAACTTTTGAAGTGAGGATTCTTATTGTTATATTCTTTTTAGTCTATAAACTTTGCTGCCATTTCTCCTGACTTTGATAATGCTACTCCTGGGTATAAAGTGCATACTAAGCACTTGTGCTGAGATTCCCATTAACCTCACATTTTTTCCCCGTGTGTGTGTGTGTGTGTGTGTGTGTGTGTGTGTGTGTGTTAGCTCTTGTAGCAGATCAGGCTCGTTTTGTTTTTTTTTCCCCAACAAATTGCTTGTACTCTTTTTTCAACCCCTCAGCACAGTAAGTTTAATTAACTTTACTTGTCTTTTCCCTTTTTTAGAGCAAAATATATTGTTCTTCCCCTGAAGAAAACTTTCCTAGAATTATCCTAGGAGAATGTACAAAGATAACCTCAGGGATTTATTTAGGAAATATTGTAAATCCCTTCTCCTGAGGCAAGAGTAAGGGGGTGGGGCATGGGAGGGGGACCTGAAGCAGTTTATAAGAATCCAGGTGCCATTTGAATGTACATTTAAGTATCTCAAGGCCAAGAGAGTTGCTAAGAACATTCACACACAAACATACACATACTTATAGTAACTAGCAATAAAACAAACAAAAATAAATTTGGAGGAAATGAAAATGGTTAATTTTGGTCCTGTTTTTCCAAAGTCCATTGAAATGAATAACTTTTAAAGCTATTTAATGACATTATCATGGCATATTCTACCAGATATATGCCAAATAGAAACCCTAGATACCCATGTTTGTGTTATACAGTTTTTTTTAAGTTCTCTTTTGAATTCCAGTCTAAATCATCAATTGCCTTTTTGACATTTTGAACTGTATGTCCCAAAGGCATCTAAAATACTACACGGTCAAAAAGAATCTCAGCAGTAGCATCCTTCCAGTCACCCAGACACTTGCAGTATCAGAATCATCTTTGACTATTCACTCACCCTCCCAGACCCTTATCCAATAACTTGCCAAGTCTTATAAATTCTGCCTCCACAAACTCTCTTTCATCTGTCTCTTTCTCTCTCATCACACGGCTGCCACCCTAGTCCAGTCATTCAGCATTACAACAACAAGGTAATAGTTTTCTCAGCTTTGCACCCTTCTGTTCTCCAAACTATTCTCTACACAGCAGCCAAAGTGATATTCCTAAAATAAAGGTCTCATCATATGAACCACATTCTCAAAAAGCTACAATAGCTTTCCATTCCCTTTAAGACAATATAGAAACTGCACTGTTTGTCCTCTAAAGTTCATCAAAATCTAGCACCAGTGTTTGTTGTTGAGTAGACTTATTTGTGACTCTGTGGACCATATTGCCCATGGGTTTTTTGTTTTATTTTGTTTTGCTTTTGGCAAAGATACCAGAGTGATTTGCCATTGACTCCTCCAGTTGTTGTTACTGCTGTTGTTCATCATTTGTTCTCAAAGAGGACCACTAATATCATGAGGATGATGCCTTGACTTCTGAGGGCCCTCCTCCAGTGGATTAACACAAACAGAGGTTAAGCCACTTACCCAAGGTCACAAAGCTAGTGTCTGAGGACAGATTTGAACTCAGGTTTTCCTGAGGGACTCCAAGCCTAGCACTCTATAACCTGAGCCATCTAGTTGCTTCAGCTTCCTTTTCTATTCCACACAGTGCTGATATGTGTTAAAAATGGATCTTGTATTGGTCCCCCGACCACTCCTTTCCCTTCTTGCTAGTATAGTAAGTAAGTTTATAACTAGTCTGTATAAAATGACAATATCAGGAAGTAAGTTTACAAAGAACAGTCAAGTATAGACCATGCCAAACATCAAAGGAGGCTAATTTGCAAACTATGTCATATATTAACCAAAATTCACATCCTGAGAATATGTGTTAAGTCAGGGGAAGCTCTCCAACCCTTGCTGTCAGAGTCTTTTGGTCCTGTGTAATGTTATATAAATTCCAGACATCTGCAGTAAGACAAGCAGAAAACCAATTGTTGTTGATAATTCTGAGATGATTTAGATATATTAATGAAGTAACCCCAATGTGTCATGGATAAGTTAGCCTGGCCCCCACCAAAACCCTATAAAAATGATACCCCCAAATTCCTGCCCCCAAGCATTCTTCCATCCCCATCTGAATCCATGTTGCTGAGTGCTCCCAATTCTAATCCATTTTACATGAGTTACTGTGATATCCCCCTTCCTCAGTCACTTCCCCACCACTGCCTGCCTTCCTCCATCACCCCATCATCATCTCCACACTGTCTGCTTCTGTACTTTCTATGCCATTTCCCCCTACATCCTCTTTGCCTTATTAAAGTGTGATTGCAACTTCACTTCTCAATGCCTTCATGATTTTTCCCAATGAGTACCCAAAAAAACAGGGAGTGCCTGCCTCCATTTCATAATTCCATAAATTAGCAATTTATGAGTTCTAAATAGAATTTTTCCCACACAATTCACTTGGAAATGAGAACCTATTTTAATGTGTGTGCATATGTGTGTGTGTTTGGGTGGGTTTGATTGTTTTGTGACTCAAGCAAGAGAGTGAAGCAAAGTCACACAGTTGTCAAATGTAGAATTTGAACATGCTCTGAGTTCTTTCTGACTCCTAGAATAGCACTCTATCATGGTAGACATCCTCTCTCTGTCTCTGTCCTCTCTCTGTCTCTCTCTCTCTCTCTATATATACATATATATAATATTTATATAATATTGATTGTCCTTTATATCTGTTAATTTTTTGACTATGTATTTGTGTGTTTAATGATTTCCATAGTTCCTGGCTAATTACTTAATCTTAATTTTCCAATTAAATCCTTTGCTAATTGTTTGAGTCCTGATCAAATATATACTTTCAGAATATGTGTTCTTTTTCTAATTAGCTGCTCTGGTTCAAACAGAGTTATGTGATTTTAGACCTTGTTGTCTAAGTTGAGATAGTCCTAGGAGCCAGATAAAGGATACTTATTATTTTGTATACCCTACATTGAATCTAATGATTTATGTGACTTAAAAACTTAGTGAAACTTAGGCTACACAAGGAACTTGTTTAAATTAAATTCCACATTAAATTCTACAGGAAGGAAATTTCAAGGACAAAAAGGAATCTACATGAAGGATGCTGCTTCTACCTTTCCAAAATGTAAATCTGAATGTTGTAAATAACAGCACAGTAATTGCTACAAGTTGGGGTTAGGATAAAGTGAACATGTTTAAGATACCTGACTCTCATTTTTCATATCCTATTCAAATAGGTGAAAGATCTGTGATTTTACTATATAGAGGAATTTCTTGGACAAAGCAGACTGTAATACATAAATGACTTTAGGTAAATAACTATTAAGTGTCTCAAGTGTCAAAGGCAGATTTGAACTCATTCCAAAGATTTTCTGATTCCCAATCCACCAGTGTCGATTAATCCTATTCTCTATTTACTCTAGTTTGTTTTGTCTATATGAATACACATACATAAACACACGCACACAGTTGTGTATTTGTACACATGTATGTGTGCATTCATGGATTTCTGGATCTGTAATTTATTTCTTCATTATATAAATCACTGCCTCTCAGCCACTCAGTATATGAATTCAAAGCCTTACAAATCTACTTGTCTGGGTCTTATAAGCAAGATTGTCCGACATTTGGACTTTGTCTCCTAGCTCTCTATATTTTGAACATGTCTGCCCAGTCACTCACTGCTGAATCTCTCCATGTCAAGATCCTAAGATACCTTTCTTCTGGATCTAATCTGATTTCTTAGCCCCTTCCCAGTGATGAATTTATTTCTATCAACAAAATGATGAATAATTCACAATCTATAGTCTTGGAGTTTCTTAAGGTATTGAGCAATTAAGTACTTGCCTAGGATCACACAGCTAATATATATGGGAGGTGGTTTTGAGTTCATGTTGTTCTGACCCTAAAGTCAACTCTATCCATTATATTACTTTTCTTCATTTTTAATAGCACTTTGCTTGAAAAAAAAAATAGTAAGGATCTTGTTCAATCTCTACATGAAGGGGATTGTTAAGGCAGACACATTTTTGGAAGGGGAATTGTCTTTACTTTTTTTAAATAACAAGTTGGAGAAAAAAAAAGGTACCTGAAAATCTTAACTTGTGATGACACTGCAAAGATTCTTGCTTCCATCACCTGTACCAAGCTTCTTTATTCAAGTTTTATGTTCAATCTCTCACATTTTGTTCCTGGAGTCATATAATAGACATTGAAGTCTTTGGAGGACTAATGTACTAACAATCCTTTCATACCTGAACTGAGTTTTCTGCCAACTTAACCTTCTGGGTTGCTTTGATAGAAGTCCAGGGAAATTGTGCAGCACTAGACTAAATGGAAGATTACAAAGACTCTGGAAAAATCCACATATTAAAGAAGATTGCAATTACCATGCTAAACAAAACTGTCAAAAATTATTACACTTGTATTTCTCACGTAAAATTCCTTGTCAGATGAGACAAGTAAAATAATTATCTATTATATTGGGTGTTCAGTGAGGACTAGCACCTCTGGCATGATAGCTTGGCCAGCCCTTTCTGGCCCACTCATCCACCTGTGGTGTCCACCTGTCACTCAACTCTCACTTGGTACTCAAGGAAGCTGTAGCATGAACAGCAACCACATCCTGGTAAAACCATCTCAGCAGACAAGTTAAACCAGGTTGAGGGTAACTAGCTGGCCTCAAATCTGTTGGTGTATTACAGGAATGTGTAACCCAAGCTTTGAACACTTCCCCTGGCTTAATGGTTGGATTAAAACAATTTGTTCCAACTGCCATAAAAGAAACTAAAGCGGGTATTGTGAAACACTGAGAGTTTGGTCAGATATCAAAGATGCCAAGGTCATCCACTGCATCCCAAGTCATCACCAGTTGTGTTGACTTTTGTCTTGCCACTGGAATTTGATTACTCTGGAAGACACAGTGGGACTTATGACTTTGTGCAACTCTGCCTCACTTAAATCCAATTCATGTGTGAGTCAAGAAACACACTATAATGCTACAGGACTTCTTTGAAATGAAGCACAAAAAAAAATTCCATTAAGTGGCATGAAAAAGTTAACCATATGGCATTTTTAAACCCAGTACCTTGAAAGAAAATATTTCTTTATCCAAGACAAGTGGTGTGATAAGGAAATGCAAAAGGAGATTATTACACTCTATGACATGATATTATGTTATTGCCTTTCTAAACTCATCACACTGTTTCTCAATGTATGGGTTTTGAACCTGTTACCCTGAATCTTCATGCCTTCCCACAAGTTTCTAAGAGTCTGAGTTCTTCTCCCTACCATCTTATATATTGATTCCTGTTGCCCAATCATTTTATTATCAATTATTACATTCTATAGTCCTGATCTCTCTCTTGCCTTTAAGCCTAGTGTCTTGATCTCAATTACCTGACCATATGCAATACAACTTGTTTTGCTGTTGGGAAATTTTTCAACCTGGGATCTTGAAGATCACAAGAAGAAGCTCACACACCATTGGATCTAGTGACTAGAGGTTGAATATTTTGAACAGTGAAACTGAAACAAAAAAAATATTTAAGAGTATGGTAAGGAAAAGATAATTTCTGAATCTGAATGAGCTTTATCAAAGCCTGGTTTAATGGAGCTCTGTTTCAAGAAATTTTTATTCCTTTGGGCAGAGTACCCGTATACTATGGACCTCTTCTCAGAATTTTTAAGTGATTAAAATAAAATACATAGTATTATAAAGGAAAACAATTATATTAAAATACAGTCATCAAGATATTTTTAAGAATGTTCACAAAACCCAAGCTAAGAACCCCTGGTTTATCCTCATTAACCTCTAAAGGTCAGAAAATATCACCCCAGGAAAAACCCTGGAACAGCTGAACCAGAAGAAAGATGGGGTGTAGCAGTCCAGTAGCCCAGGTAGCTTGAGATATTAATGGGAAAGGCCTCTCTTGCCTGGGGGAAGGGAAGCAATACAGAACAGGAGGCATCCCAGCAAGCTAGCAGAAAACCACACCTTAGCATACCAGGAGGAGATCCTGAAACCCAGGTGGGGGAGTAGGCAAAAACCAACACCTGGACCCCCAAGTGCCTCAGTGAGGGTGGGGGAACCAATGGAAACCAGCTTGGAAAACCACCAGGTGCCTTGGCATTCTGTAGCAATTGGGTCTCCCAGTACCTCAGCAAAACTAAGGGAAGCAGTGCTCTAAGGGGCCCCAGGCAGACAAACATCCTGCAACAACCATCTGAAAGGAGCTGAAGAAAGTGAAAGGAAGGAAAGGTCCATGTGAGCAGGAAATCTCCAAGATTTTCACACACTGCCCAATCCTACACTTAGAGTTCCAGTGTTGTTGATTCCAGGCCAACATTAGGTAAGCTATCTGAACCCTACATTCTCCAACTGCCAGAACTGGAGGTCCCAGCACACAAAGTCAGTGACCAAGCCCTAGGCTCCCAACACAATAAACTTGGGTCAGTGCCCTCTGCTTTCCAGCAGAAGAGCTCAATCTCTTTTAAGGCCAGGAAATAAACAAATACCATGAGCAAAAACAAACATACAATAGATTCTTATCACGGGAAGAGTGATGATCAAGCCAGAAATTCTAAAGAGGACAACATTGTCAACAAACCCACATCTGGAACCTCAACAGGGAATATAAACTGGTCTGAAACCCAAAAAGTCTTCTTAGGAGAGCTCAGGAAGGGTTTTAAAAGTCAAATGAGAGAGGCAGAAGAAAAAATGGGAAAATAAATGAGAGATATGCAAGACAGAGTCAATAGCTTAGAAAAGGAAGGACACAAATTAACTGTAGAAAACAAGTCCTTAAAAAATACACTTGGCCAACTGAAAAAAAAAAGTACACTGAAGAAAACAAGTCACTTAAAAATACAATTGTCCAACTGGAAAAAAAAAGTTCACTTAAGAAAACAAGTCCCTAAAAAATACAATTGGCCCAAATGGAGAAGGATGTACAAAATCAAATAAAAGAAAACAATTTGTTAAAAACTAGAATTGGGCAAATGGAAGGTAATGGCTCTATGAGAGAGCAAAAATCAGTCAAAGAAAAACAAAAGAATGAAAAAATAGATGAAAATATAAAATACCTCATTGTTAAAAGAACTGACCTGGAAAATAGATCCAGGAGAGACAATTTAAAAATTATAGGCCTACCTGAAAATCACAATGAAAAAAAGAGCCTGGACAGCATCTTTCAGGAAATCATGAAGGAAAATTGCCCTGAGGTCCTAGATCCAGAAGGTAAAATAGTCAGAGAAAGAATCCACCCATCACCTCCTGAAAGAGATCCCAAATTGAAAACGCCAAGGAATATAGTAGCCAAATTCCAAAATTACCAGGTCAAAGAGAAAATACTGCAAACAGCCAGAAAGAAACTTTTAATATCATGGAACCACAGTCAGGATTACACAGGACCTTGCAGCTTCTACATTAAAAGACTGTAGGGCCTGGAATATGATATTCTGTGAGGCAAAGGAGCTTGGATGACAACCAAGGATCAACTACCCAGGGAAAATGAGCATGATCTTTCAAGGGAGGAGATGGATATTTAATGAAATAGGGGATTTCCAAACCTTTCCAATAAAAAGACCAGAGGTCAAAAGAAAATTTGATCTTCAAATACAAGACTCAAGAGAGACATAAAAAGGTAAATAGATCAGAAAGAAACAACATGTTATTAATAAAAACAAACTGTTTACATCCCTACAAGGGATGATGACACTTGTAACCCTTGAGAACTGTATTTTTATTACACCATATAAAAGGGGTACACATAAAGGAGGTCGGGGTAAATTGACTTTGATGGAATGATAAAAAAAATCTAATCAAGTGGATTAAATGGATCCAAGTAAGAGAATTAATCTGATCTACCTAAGGGAATGCACTTAGAGAAAAGGAAAGGAGGAGGCCGACAAGGGTAAATTACAATACAGGAAAAGGCACAAAAACCTATTACAGCAGAAGGAAAGAAGGGAGGGAGATGAGCATTGTTTGAACCTTACTCTCATCAGATTTGACTCAAGAAGGGAACAACATAATCAGTCAGGTACTCATATTGATAGACTTAACTCTTTTCAGCGATACAAGGGTCTAAGACCTCTCCAAAGGCCTCATGATGGAAAATGCTGTCCACATCCAAAGAAAGAATTATGGAGTTTGAATGCAGATTGAAGCATACTATTTGCCATTTTTTTTCTTCTGTTGTGTTTTGTTTCCTCTTTCTGGTGGTTCCTCCTATTAGTTCTAATTCTTACTTACAACATCACTAAAGTGAAAATATGTTTAATAGGAATGTATATGTATAGCCTATATTAGATTGTGCACCATCTTGGGAGAGGGAGGTGGAGAATGAGGGGGAGAAAAATTTTAAATTCAAAAGCTTATGGAAGTGATTCTTCATAAATCAAAATAAATTAAAAAAAGGAAAAAAGGAAAAATGATTTCTTAGAACAGCTTTTATTTCTTAGGTTACAGATTTAATTTTATATTTTAGGCCTGCTTGGCAAATACTGCCAGTAAACAGTATTCTGAAACACTTTATAATAGATAAGTAAAATCTTTCAAAAAATAAAAAGTGTTACATGAAGTTAAGGCACCAAATAGGGATTAAAAAGAGGAGCTTTCTAGGAGAATAAGTGACATACAGCAGTCAGATTTTGTTATTGTGGTAGAAAACATTTTCTCCTCAAAAGCAACAAAGAAGATAATCAGATGTATTTATCATTTTTAAATATTCCATTTCACTTAAGACATCAGAGCTGAGGTAATAATTTAGAAAAAGCTACAGAGGTCTCTTATCCAAGGAGATTGATTATCTTGCATTGAACTCTTAGATTCCGTACCTAGAATCTGCTTCCTTTCTCTAACAATAAACAGATGTGGAATTGATAAACTGATTAATACTTAAGTTTATATTAAAATATCTATTAAGATATGGATAGAGACATATAGATATATTCATGTAAATGCAAAATAAGATGAAATTACATATTCCACTATACTTGAATCACACACATGTTGTGTGATTACATCATGCATCAAAGTTTGCAAAAACTTCTCTTAAATATATACTCAATGACTATGTATTAAAACTGGTTAGGTACAAGAAGGGAAAGGACAGAGGAGACCATGACTATAGCAAGGATGTTCTTTTGAGTTGAATGGAAATCTGAGTTCTAAATGAGGAAGTTTTATAATAAGGAGGGATCAGTGATAATGCTTAATGCATATGAGTAGCAAATGTTCTGGAGTAGGTAAATAAAGTTAAAGTAATTAGACTAGTACTTTATTTTGTTTCAGATTAGAAAAGTATGGGATGTCATCCTCATCAGTAGTAGCAGTTGTAGTAGTTGTAATATTTATACTAAAATTTTGATATTTTAACGGACATTTAGAGCTTTTAAGGCATTTTTATATATGCTCTCTCATTTGTTACTTTCAACCCCAGAGGTTTGATAGTAGCATTGTTATAATGACAGAAAACATGACACACAGACATGTAGTGATTTTCCTAGGGATGCAGAGTTCAAGTGACACGAGATTTAAGTCCAGATTTTCTGATTCTAATATATTCTATTCAATCTCTTATAGAATTCTCTCATTTCTACCAATGTAGCATATCTTATACATACCCCTTTCTCTTTTCTGACATGGCCACCACCTTGCCATAGATGCCTCGTCCTGTTTTGTGTAGACTATTGCAATAGCTTTTTTTGTTGGTTTCTGCATCAAGTCTCTCCCAATCCATTATGTCACCACTCAGCAGTAAAAGTAATCTTTCCAAAACACAAATATAACCAGTTCTTCCCCCTAGTCAGTGAACTCCAGTGGCTGCATTTCACTTCTAGGGTCAAATATGACAACAGCAATTACCAGCACTTACAGAGCCCTTTAAGTTTGCAAATCACATTATAATTATCATCTCATTAGATCTTCAAAATAACTCTTGGAGTTCACTGCTGTTATTATCCCCATTTTACAGCTGAAGAAAACTCAGGATTGAATTATACATCTAGTAAGTATCTGAGGCAGAATTTGAACTCAGGTCTTCTGGACTCCAGATCCAGGGCTCCATTAACATTACCACCTAGCTATTTTATATACATTATAAACTCCTCTGTTTTGTGTTCATAAACTTCCTGCATGGCCCTTTTAAACCTTTCCAGCCTTCTTACACCCTACTTACCCCTCTATACTTTGCATTCCAGTGACACTGGCCTCCTTTCTATTTATTCCTTGAATAAAACATTTAAATCTATGCCCTCTGGGCACTTTCATTGACTTGTCACCTATGCTTAGAATTTTCTCTCTCATTTCCACCTCCTGTTTTTCCTGGCTTGATTTAGATTCAAACTAAAATTCTACATTCTACAGGAATCCTTTACTTACAGGAGTCCTTTACTGATGTCCTTTAATGCTAGTAGTGCCTTTCTAAGATTTAAACACACACACACACACACACACACACACACACACACACACAAATAATTTGCCTGTTGTCTCTTCCATTAGACAATGAGCTCCTTGAGAGTAAGAAATGTGTTGTGCCTTTCTTTATAACCCCTATGCTGCTTTTAGGAAATGACCTCAACATTACAAATCTTTAGTCCCTTGAGCCAAAGAAGTCTAGAAGAATGTTCCAATAGCTATTCAGGAAAAGATAGACTTAGTGTTAATTGTATTGTATTGAGCTAGATGGTTCAGTGGATAGAATGTGGGCCTGTAGTCAGAAAAAACCTGAGTTCAAATCTGGCCTCAGACATTTCCTAGCTCAGTGACTCTGGGTAAAATACTTAACCCTGTTTTCCTCAGTTTACTCACCTGTAAAATGAGCAGGAGAAGGAAATGGCAAACCATTCCAGTATTTTTGCCAAGAAAATACCAAATGGGGTCACAAAGAGTCAGATATGACTGAAAAAGACCAAACAGCAACAACAAATGAACCTAGTTAGCATTAGTTATTTCTCTGTTGACTAGCTGTGTAATATTCATGAAGTCATGTAAGATCTCTAAAATAAGGTAGAGAGATCAGATGATCTCTCTGGTCCCTTCCAGCTCTAAGATCCTGTAATTTTCATAGGAAAGAAATAAATAATAATGACAAGGACATAAATGGAGTATAGTTCTGGTTCTATGGTTGAACAAGGTACCATAACCACTTAAAATAGATCATATGACTTGGAAGACACCAGCCTACATATAAGCATTGCTTATTGTTTTGAATGAGTATCCATCAATGCCCACCCCAATATCAACAAGAAATTTATGTCAACAAAACTATTCCTTTGGTATAGATATTAAAGTTAGGAAAATTTTGTCAACAATGTTAAAATATTCACAGTCTATGATAACAAAAGAAGTGGAGGTAGGCTTTCCCCATGTATCTATTTTTTGATTTCTCATATTAACATGTATATTTGATTTAACTTACTCTATGAGCAGAATGTTTCCTTCATTACCTTAGGAAGGTAGAGTCTTCAGGAATGACATATAAGGTAAGTACTCTCTAACCACTGGGTGATGACTGAGGAAACAGAGAAAGAAGCCCAAAGCAGAGCTTGTTGGCCATTAGGAACTAGGGGACAGCATTAGGGTTCTGAGTCAAGATAGATTGGAGTAGAACAATAGAAAGCCCCAGATAGGTATCCAGAGTAGGGCAATATACCAAAGAGAAGAAACTGAAGAGAGAAGGAAATGTATATGCGAAATGGGAACTGAAGGGAAATATGGGAAATGAAAACTGAAAGTATATGTATATATATATATATATATATATATATATATATATATATATATATATCCCTATGACCAGTCCTAATAGAATAATAAACACAAAGTTTTTTGAGAGGAGAGTCTTTTTTTTGGCACTAAGAGTTTTTTTCTTAGTCACAATGTCAGAAGTTTGGTCCACAGAAAATGAAAATTTCTTTTGGGGAAGTATTCATGCAGAATGCAGTGCAAATAAGGTAAATAGTTGAGGGACAAGAAAGTGCCATTTCCTCATCTGTCCCCATTCTTTAGATAGAGTCACTGGCTTTTCATCTTAGATTATGTGGCCAAGCAGAGTACCTTGACTTTGATACAATAATTCTTAAATCAGAATTGTGAGCTCATAGATTAGGGATACCCATATATAGGTGGTCTTTAGACTCTGCCTAAAACATCTTGGGTAGGGGGAACTATGTTCCTAATGTAGCTTCCCTCTGCCAAACTATGGCACTTTCACTCTCTTGCTTTTTTAAAATAAGTTTGTACTTATATATTCTTTTTTGTACATTATTATAGTTTTCCCCAGTATTCCCCCCCTTCCCAAGGGCCATTCTTCATAATAAATGTTATTATTAAAGGAAAAAAAGGAGAAAAATCAGCAAAATCAATTATTACATTGAAATCTCTTTTCTCATTTTGATGTGAACATGATATATTAATGGGCTTCTAGAATAATTTTTAAGAAATGACTATACATTTATATTAATTTCCTTAATTATAATTATTTTAATATCTTTTATGAAAAATATTTTGGTTTATGGACAATATTAAAATTATACAACTTCATTATAATTTGAACTTCAGTTTTGCTGCAAATGTATTCTTTATAGATAATAGATTTCACTGCCAAAAAATAACAGAAGAGGATACAATTTGTTCTTATGCTCTTATCTTGTAATCTCACTTTTTCAAAAATTGATATTAGTTCTTGTCAACAGATTTCTTTGTATATTACCATAGCAAGAATGAATATTCAAATAAGTAGCCATAAAATAAATAATTAGGCATTAGGCCAAATTTAGATATTAGATTCAATTATAACCTCTCTAGAATATTTAGTAGCATAAACAAATCTTGTTCAGACAGGTGGTTATTTGAATTTCACAAAAATCATTCCATTTAATTGATAGAGTTTGCTTACAACTAAAAATAAATAAGACACCTGGCAAGTTACTTTGGATGTTAGTTATATATTATGTATTTCTCTAAGAAATAATTATAACATGTCACCATCTACTAATTGTTTTAAGCAGAACATCTTCAACCATGGAAGGTAGAAGTTGCTTAATTTTAAAATGATTGGCATTAATATACACCTCATTAGACTCAGAACTCAGATTCGTGATTCTATGTTTTGCTTCAAGAGAACTTAGACATGCAATGAAAGTTTTCTCCCTCCACCCCTTACTTCAAGGAAAATAATGCAATTTCCTATTTTGTTTGTTGACCCAATTTTCATTGCATTACAGAACTTTAAAAGATATCATAATAGTTTTCTAGTTACTATTCAAATAAAGCAACATGGACAACTGCTCTTATGAAATTTAATCTTATTTTATATTTTACCAGAAGAAAAAAAAAGAGAAGATGAAGATAGTTTTGACTCGTATGTTCCAAGACGGGGTGGGGAACCTGTTCTAAGATGAATTATATATTTTGTCATTTATGAAATTGTAGGAGGTGGGGCAGAGCCAAGATGGCAGAGTAAAAGCAGTGACTTCCTTGATCTCTCCCCTAAACCCTTCCAAATACCTGTAAAAATGACTCCAAACAAATTCTAGAGCAGCAGAATCCACAAAAAGACAAAGTGAAACAAATTTCAGGCCAAAGACAACCCAGATGGTTAATTGGAAAGGTCTATTGCACCAGGCTGGGAGAGAAACATAGTTCAGAGTGACTGCACAGGCAAACACCAGGACTCAGCAAACCTGGAACAGGCCTCAGAGGACTGAATTGTGGGTAGCTATAACAATTTCCAGATTTATCAACCCACAAATGTTAAAGGTAACTTAGAAGGTCAGTAAGAAAAGCCTGTGACCATGATGAAAGACAAGCTCGGACCCAGTCCAATCCCAGGACAAAGAGGAGCACTGGCATGATGGAGCTTGTGGTGGCAGTGGAGAGAGAATCCTCCTCACAGTTCCAAGGCACAAAAGAGTGCTTGTGTCACTCATAGACCAGAGCATAGGCCAGGAAATGAGTAAACACCTGACCCCTTATCATACTGCCTTAGAAGAACTGAAAACTTGCAGTTCCCTAGAAGTATCTGTGAAACAGCTGCACAAAACCCCTGAAGCTTGGGACAGTACATTCTCCACACTGGAAGCAGACCCTTACCTTGACAAAGAGTTTAAAACTCAAGTAATTGACTGGGATCATGAGCAAACTGCACACCCAAAAAAAAAGTCAGACCATAGAATGTTTTTTTTTTTTTTTTTGGTGACAAAGAAGATCAAAACATACAACCAGAAGAAGACAACAAAGTCAAAACTCCTACATCCAAAGCCTCCAAGAAAAATATAAATGGGTCCCAGGCCATGAAAGAGCTCAAAAAGGATTTTGAGAAGCAAGTAAGAGAAGTAGAGGATAAACTGGGAGGAGAAATGAGAGCGATACAAGAAAATCATGAAAAACAAGTCCACAGCTTGCTAAAGGAGACCCAAAAAAATACTGAAGAAAATAACAACTTAATAAATACCCTAACCCAAATAGCAAAAGAGGTCCAAAAAGACCATGAGGAGAAAAATGCCTTAAAAAGTAGAATTGGCCATATGGAAAAGGAAGTCCAAAAGCCCACTGAAAAAAATACTTCCTTAAAAATTAGAATGGAGCAGATGGAAGCTAATGACTTCAGGAGAAGTCAGAACCAAAAGAATAATAATAAAAAAAGAAGACAATGTGAAATTTCTCATTGGAAAAACAACTTACCTGAAAAATAAATCCAGGTGAGAGAATTTAAAAATTATTGTACTACCTGAAAGCCATGATAAAAAAGAGCCTAGGCAACATCTTTCAAGAAATTATCAATGAAAACAGCCCTGATGTTTTAGAACCAGAGAATAAAACAGAAATGGAAAGAATCTACCAATCACCTTCTGAAAGAGATCCCCAAAGGAAAATTCCTAGGAATATTATAGCCAAATTCCAGAGTTCCCAGGTCAAGGAGAAAATATTGCAAACAGCCAGAAAGAAACAATTCAAGTATTGTGGAAACACAATCAGGATAACACAAGATTTAGCAGCTTCTATATTAAGGGCCCAGAGGGCTTGAAATATAATATTCAGGAGGTCAAAGAAGACAGGATTACAACCAAGAATCACCTACCCACCAAAACTGAGTATAATCCTTCAGGGGGGAAAATAGACATTCAGTGAAATAGAGGACTTACAAGCATTCTTGATGAAAAGGCCAGAGCTGAATAGAAAATTTGACTTTCAAATACAAGACTCAAGAAAAGCATGAAAAGGTAAACAGGAAAAAGAAATCATAAGGGACTTATTAAAGTTGAACTGTTTACATTCCTTCATGGAAAGATGATATTTGTAACTCATGAGACCCTTGTCAGTATTCGGGTAGTTGGAAGGAAAAAAAAATTATGTTTGGATAGATAGAGAGATAGATAGATAGATAGATAGATATAGATGTATATAGAGATAGATAGATAGATGGCACAAAATGAGTTGAAGATATAGGGATGATATCTAAAAAGCAAAATTAAGGGGAGAGAGGAGTATACTGGGAGGAGAAAGGGAGAGGTAGAATGGGGTAAATTATCTCACATACAACAGGCAAGAAAAAACTTTTACAGAGGAGGAAAAGTGGGAGGAAGGTGAAAAGGAATGAGTGGATCTTATTCTCATTGAATTTGGCTTAAGGAGGAAATAACATATACACTCAATTTGGTATGGAAATTACTTTACCCTGCAGGAAAATGGGGGGGAGAAGGTGATAAAAGAACCAGAGGGATGATAGAAGGGAGGCCAGATTGGGGGAGGGTTAATCAGAAGCAAACACTTCTGAGGAGGGACAGGGTTAAAAGAGATATTAAAATAAACAGGGACAAGATCAGATGAAGGGAAATATAGTTAGTTTTTCACAACATGACTGCTATGGAATTGTTTAGCACAACTACATGTTTATACATGTGTATCAAGTTGCTTGCCTTCTCAATGAGGGTAGGTGGGGAGGGAGGAAGGGAAAAATTTTGGAGCCCAAAGTTTTAAAAGCAAATGTTAAAAATTGTTTCCACATGCAACTTGGAAATGAGATATATAGGCAAAAAGGTATAGAAATCTATCCTGCCCTACAAGAAAATAGAAGGGGAAAGGGATAAGAGAAGGGGAGTGATAGAAGGGAGGGATGATTAGGGGAAGGGGTATTCAGAATGCACTCAGTCTTGGGGTGGGGAAAGGGCAAGATGGGGAGAAAATTTGGAACTCAAAATCTCATGGAAGTGAATGTTGAAAATTAAAAATAAATCAATCAATATATTTTTGATATAAAATAATGAAATTGGAGGAGGAGATGATCTAGTGGGCAGGAAAAGAAACATGCATATATACATACATAATTTCAGATAATTCATGTGATGGAAGAGTGGATCTAGATAAAAATGTGGCAGGAACAGATAGAAGAATATTGTTGTCTTTTTTTTTTTAACCCAGAATATAATGTGTATAGGCGAAGCATGAAGAGACAAGAGATTTATATGATAACTTTGTTGTATACTTGGAGAGAATAGCAAGTTATACATGGTAGATTTGTAGTTTCATGTGCAATCATCTTTTTTATTGTATTATGTTATGGAAATGCTTATTTTGTTCCCTGAATTGAAAATAAAATAAATTTAAATAAAGAAAACATCATAGGAAAATTATGATCAAGTAGAGGTAGGAGTACACTAAAGCTCCACAAAGAAGACTGAAGAAGGAAACTACATGGGTTCTAGATTTGTCTATATTGAGAACTCATGGTGTAACCTTGCACAACTAGTATAATAGTTCTTGATCTCAGTTTGTTCACCTGTAGAATGGTGGAGTGAACCATATGTCCTTTAGAATCCCTGTGAGATTTTTCTTGATTCTATATAAAACTTAGCTTATAAAACTCTCTCTCTCTCTCTCTCTCTCTCTCTCTCTCTCTCTCTCTCTCTC
>NW_020950792.1:9246069-9318005 GCF_900497805.2 Vombatus ursinus | reverse complement strand
TCTCTCTCTCTCTCTCTCTCTCTCTCTCTCTCTCTCTCTCTCTCTCTGTGTGTGTGTGTGTGTGTGTGTGTGTGTGTGTGTGTGTGTGTGTTGGATGCCACTGGCAGTCTGGTGAAGCTTATGGACCATTTCTCAGAATATTGTTTTTAAATGTTTTAGATAAAATGAATATAATCACAAAGAAAACCAATTATATCAAAATACAGATTTCAACATATTAAAAAGCAAAGTGTATAGGATACAGGTTAAGAACCTATTATCTGGAAGAACCAGAAATAGAAATCTCCTAGAAACCCAGATAAGAATTCAACAATCACAAATTTGATAAAGAAATTAAACAGGATATAGATAGGATGATAGGACAGAGGCTTTTAGAATTCCCTTCAAGTGTATGGATTAGGAGGGACATCTTTAGCAGAAATCTGAACGAAGGCACTAAGAAAATATTTGATAAAGTGGAGGAATCAAAAACTTGACTATTAAAGACAGTATAACAATAAGTCATAGTAAGAAGCCAAAGTAAAAGAAAAATCAGGAAATTCAGACTTTGGAAATTGTGAGGGTAAGGAGAAGGTGTGAAGTTTAACAGATTGTATCATACATTCTAGAATCCAAAAAAAAAACAACAACAGAATTTGGAAGATGAATGCTAGAGGTTAAACCTAGTTAGAGTCACACTTTTGATATCTCCAGCCTGGTTGGACAGCTACCCTTCACTTGTTGTTATGAAACCCCCAAAAGCCATCTGAAGTACCTCCTGTAATTTGCAAGAGCCTCATTGACAGGAGAAACTCCTTTAATTAGCATATTGTCACAAGTGGTTTATGAAATATGTATCCCCATCACAATCTACTTAAGAATGGTGCCTCTGGGGAAAGCAACTGTCAGAGAGAAGACAGAGTCAGGAGCCATAAAGATGGAAAAGAGAGCAAATGACTTTCAGGAAGGAGCTCTATCAACTACAGGAGGTATGTAGAGGGTAAAA
Organism: Vombatus ursinus; assembly: GCF_900497805.2. Taxonomy (NCBI): domain Eukaryota; kingdom Metazoa; phylum Chordata; class Mammalia; order Diprotodontia; family Vombatidae; genus Vombatus; species Vombatus ursinus. Next base: position 9,317,020 of record NW_020950792.1, on the reverse strand, counting down.
AAAAATCCAATCAGAGAGCCCTGGTGTAGGAATGTGGTGAATGGAAGAAAAAAATTAAACATAGATATCAAAACAGGAAGAAACGTCTCTGGGAGTAGAGGAAGGATGGATAATCTCATGTTCTGTCTTCATCACATGAATTGTCTATCTTCATTGGCTTTTAATAGTAGCTAGCAAATCTGCCCATCTGGCAGCAACACAAGTTTAAGTATTTTAAAGAAAACTATTGGAATACAATATATTCTATATTATTAACATTGTACAGTGGGGGAGAAAAACATCAAATCTAGAGCCACATATCCTGCTTTCAACACTTCCTCCTAATACCTGTGGAACCTTGAGAAAGTCATTTAATGTCTATGCACTTTAGTTTCTTCATATGCAAAATGAATAAGCTGGCCTTGACTCTCTTCAAGGTTCCTTCTAAATCTAAAATGGCCCTGTGACGTATGTCTTGAATGGACCAAGGGAAGTATTTTTTTATTTTCTTCCTTTAATAAAGAACTCACTTGATATCTTCTTATATTAAAGGCAAACCAGAATAGTTGTTTCTAATCTGTTTCTAATCTCTCTTCATACATTTGGATAGAAGGGTAAATGGTCTATATTGTTAAGAAATATCTGACTCACTGTCCCAGTTTTGCTCTGCTGAAGTTGGCTGTGCTTTCTTGCCCTTTGTTTTGGAAATAATATCCAAAGTATAAGAAATATTTCCAATTTGTTAGGGGAAATATTCCTAAAAGGAGCCTTTGTCTGAACAGATGCTGGCTTAGGAGAGAGGTCACTTTTGTGATAGTCCTTTTTCCCATACAACTGCTGCCCAGACATTTCTTATCTAGGTTCTCATTCCTTTAATTGATTACCACTATAGCTGGGTTCCTGAATCCTATTGTTATAGCTCTCTGATTACACTTCCCAGAATCTGACTCCTCCTCTACTGCCTGATTTTCTAGGCTCTACTTATTTAATGAAGCCTCACTAGCACTTAATTGCAATTTTGTCCTTGTGTTTACTTCCAGGAATATGGAATTGTCTTCTCTACATAGACTTTTGGTATTCTGTACCCTTTCTTTTAATATATAGTAACTACACATTCCCCAATATCTACTTGTTTGTTTAGACCCCCCAATTGCTGTCAAATTCTTCTTGCCTCCTATCCTTCCTTATCTAATCTCCCCCTGCTTGCCCTCCACCCCGACCCCAAAATGAAATTGTATGACATAATATATTGTAATTATTTATCCAGACCAGTGCTTTCACTCATGTAGACAACTCTGAGTGAGGGAAGTGCCTCTGCCGATAAAACTCAGAAAGTGTCCTGCAACTTGAAGTGTTGAGAGTTTCAGAAGATCACAAAGCCAATATGTATCAGAGGGAGTAAATAAACATAGGTCTTCTTGAAATCATTACTCTATCCACCATGCAATACTACACATATACATAAATGAGAGAGACAGAATGACAACGATAGAAATAGAGATCTAGCTAACTTCACTTGGTCAGGTCTTCTATTTTAGCTAGATTATGCTTTTCCCAATGTTTAGGATTATCCAAGCTGTGTTGCTAAGAAGAAACAATTCCTTTCCTTGAGCTCTAATTGGCCTTACCTAAATCCACAGCAACTATGAACTTTATCCAGGCTAGACATGGGTATAAGCCCTATGTCTAAAATTTTAAAATATGAAGAAATTTGTTATACTTTGTTAATCTTTGCTTTGACTTGTGTAATAGAATAAGCTTACTTCTTTAAAGAGGGAAACAAAATGTATGGTTTCAACCTGGCAATAGATGTCTCAGTGAATTAGATACACCTGGAAGCACATTGTTGATGTGCATATGTTTGTTAAATAAATCATCTACAAATGGCTGTTTGAAGTGGTACTGATTTTTTAAGGAGATTGAATAAAGAGAAAATTGGCAGAGTCTCAGTCTGACACAATATGGTATTTTGGTATTAGCATATACCCTGCTAATGTTTACCATCTCCCTTTCCATTGCCCTTGTGATGAACTAAAAATTTATACCTTTATACTGTTCTAAATGTCATGTTTCACAAACATATAGAATTACTGGAAGAATAAGAATAATTACTGGGCCTGAGACTTCTCTTTGAACAAGAAATGCCAGATAAAGAAATTTCTCTACCAATACTTACCATAAAATTTTATTTAACTTGTAGTCTTAGAGAATTGCCTAAAGCACTGACAAGTTAATGGGGGTGGGGGAACAACACACTAAAGGGAGATGAAAAGTAGGAGAGGGAGGGTGGGGGTTGGAAGAACTCAACAAAGGGGTTAGGGTGGCATAGTTTTGATGTCCATATGTAAGGAACAGAGCTGGGAGGGTAAAGCAGTTTTGAGTCTCTCCACAAAAGGAAGGACATCTACTGTCTGATTTTCTTAGCTCTGCTTATTTAATAAAGCCTCAATGGCATTTAAATGCAGTTCCATCCCTGTATTCTTTTCATAAAATATGGAAATTTCTTCCCTACCTAGATATAAACTATTTCTGTGGCCATCCTTATAATATCCTGCAGGTGGAATTCACCGATGGGAGAAATGTCCAGGCTTTGCAGTGGGATGTTCCAGGTTGAGTAAGCCACACTGGGGGATGAATATTCAATTGTGGAGGGAAGTTCCAGCATTAGACAATAGCAGAAGCATGAATAGGAACCAAACATTCTACCCTTTGGGATGCTTGTGAATTTCATTTGGAAGACTATGCATTATTATGGATGTTGATAAAATAAGAACAATAGCATCTACAAACAGGCAAATCTGAAAGATTTCATTACCTATGAACAATCAATCTCTGTTCTGATTTTACTCTGTACCTTGGAAATCCTCCACAACAGTGGTACATGATTCTTGTTATTTTTTTTGTTTGCTTCTCTTCATATTAATAATTAGTGCCTCATTGAAGAAAATTACATCTGTAGTTACATATTTCAAAGAATTTTCTGAATTTAAATATGCTTGGCATTTGCCTTGTTTGAAAAGTGCTTTTAATCTAGCATTTGGCTCAACCAAATCAAGTCTTTTTTAACATTTAAAAAAATAACTTAAGGGTAGAAAAATGACGTAGTGGAGACTTGTATTCTCTTTACCTTTCAGTAAACTATGTGATCATAAAGGTGTGTTGTCTTATAAAGTAATATTTGCCAAAGACTGTCTTTCTTTTCTTATAACCTGTGCTAGTATATGTGTGTATATATATATGTGTGTGTGTGTGTATCTTATTTTCTTTTTTAATAATTAATTAATTTTTGAAGTTTCAACATTTGCTTCCATAACATTTTGATTTTTAAATTTTCTCCCTCTCCCTCTCCTAACCCACCCAAAGATGGCATGCAATCTGATATAGGCTCTACTTACACATTTATATTAAGCATATCTTCCCATTAGTCATGATGTAAAGAACAATTAGAACTAATGGGAAGAACCATGAGAATGAATCAATAGAACAAAATAACAGAAGGAAAGGAGATCAAATAGTATGCTTCCATCTGCATTCAGACTCCATAGTTCTTTACTCTGGATGTGGATAGCATTTTCCATCCTGAGTCTTTTGGAGTTGTCTTAAATTCTTGTACTGCTGAGAAGAGCCAAGTCTATCAAAGTCAGTCATTGCACAGTGTGGCTGTTAACTGTATACAATGTTCTCTTGGTTCTGCTCACTTCACTCAGCATCAAACCATACAAGTCTTTTCAGGTTTTTCTGAAGTCTGCCTCCTCATCATTTCATATAGCACAGTAGTATTCCATTACATTCACATATAGCAACTTGTTCAGCCACTCCCCAATTGATGGATATCCCTTCAATTTCTAATTCTTAGCCACCACACAAAGAGCTGCTGCAAATATTTTTGTACATGCGGGTCCTTTCCCCTTTTTTATGATCTCTTTGGGATACAGACCTAGAAGTGATATTACTGGGTCAAAGGATATGCACAAATTTATAGCCCTTTGGGCATAGTTCCAAATTGTTCTCCAGAATGGCTGGATCAGTTTACAACTCCACCAACAATACATTAATATTCCAATTATCCCACACCTTCTCCAACATTTGTCATTGTTCTGTTTTGTCATGTTAGCCAATCTGATAGGTATGATGTGGTACCTCAGAGTCATTTGATTTACATTTCTCTAATCAATAGTGATTTAGAACATTTTTTCATATGACTGAAAAAAGGTTTAATTTATTCCTCTGAAAACCGCCTATTCATATCCTTTGACCATTTATCAATTGGGGAATGACTTGTATTCTTACAAATTTGACTTAGTTCTCTATATATGTTAGAAATGAGGCCTTTATCAGAGACATTTGTTGTAAAAATTATTTTCCAGTTTTTGCTTCTCTCCTAATCTTGAATGCATTGGTTTTTTTGTTTTTGTGCAAAAACTTTTCAAGTGAATGTAATCAAAATTTTCCATTTTGCATTTCATAATTTCTCTATCTCTTGTTTGGTCATAAATTCTTCTCTTCTCTATAAACCTGAAAAATAAACTATTCCTTGCTCTCCTAGTTTGCTTATAGTATCAGTCTTTATAGCTAAGTCCTTCACCCATTTTGACTTTATCTTGGTATAGAGTATAAGATGTTGGTCTATGTCCAGTTTCTGCCATATTATTTTCCAATTTTCCCAGCAGTTTTTGTTAAATAGTGAGTTTTTATCTCAAAAGCTGAAGTCTTTGGATTTATGAAAGAGTAGATTAGTATAGTCATTGACTGTTGTGTCTTTCATAACTAATCTACTCTACCAATCTTCCACTCTATTTCTTAGTCAGTACCAAGTAGTTCTGATGGTTGCTGCTTTATAATATAATTTAAGATCTGGTACAGCTAGGCCACATTCCCTTTCATTTCTTTTCATTTGTTCCCTTGATATTCCGGACCTTTTGTCCTTCCAGATGAATTTTGTTATTGTTTTTTCTAGCTCTATAAAATAATATTTAGATTGGTATGGTGCTGAATAAGTAAAATAATTTAGGTAGAATTGTCATTTGTATTATATTAGCTCAGCCTACCCATGAGAAACTGATATTTTTCCAGTTACTTAGATTAGACTTTATTTGTGTGAAAAGTATTTTGCACTTGTGTTCATATAAGTTCCTGGTTTTATTTGACAGGTAGATTCCCAAATATTTTATGATGTTTACAGTAATTTTAAATGGAATTTCTCTTTCCATCTCTTGCTTTTGGGCTTTGTTAATAATATATAGAAATGCTGATGATTTATGTGGATTTATTTTATATCCTGCAACTTTGCTAAATTTGTTTATTATTTTGAGTAATTTCTTTCATGATTTTCTTGCATCACTCTCCTTTCTCTTCCCAGTTTTTCCTTTACTTCTCTTACTTGCTTCTCAAAATCCCTTTTGAGCTCTCCCAAGGCCTGGGACTGATTCATATTTTTCTTGGAGGCTTAAGATGTAGGAGCTTTGACTTTGTTGTCTTCTTCTGGTTGTATGTTTTGATCTTCTTTGTTACAAAATAAAAGATTCTATGGTCTGACTCTTTTTGTGCTGCTTATTCATGATCCCAGCCAATTACTTGAGTTTTAAACTCTTTTTTAAGGTAAGAGTCTGCTTCCAATGTGGAGAATGTACTGTCCCAAGCTTTGGGGGTTTGTAAAGTTGTTTTCAGAGCTACTTGTAGGGGACTGTAAATTTTCAGTTCTTCCAAGGTGGTATGATAAGGGGCGAGATGTTTCCTCTCCACTGCCAAAGCAAGCTCCACCACACCAGCACTCCTTCTCACCCCAGGATCACCCCTCAGAACTGTGACCCAGATTCAAGCGTGGGCAAAGCAAGGGATTTTTGTCTCAGCACTTGCAAAGATATCCCTGCAATTCTACTCTGATCAGCCACTGTATTGCAGCTCAGTCTGTGAGCCTGAAGCTCAGGAGGCAGCCACTGCCCTGGAGGCATGCTCTGGACTTGGGACTGAGACCTAGCCCCTCTTTCTTACTGCAGTCACAGACATTTCCTGCTGGCCTTCTAAGTTGTCTTTGGTGTTCATGGGTTGAGAAATCTGGAAACCACCACAGCTACCCATGATTCAGTCTTCTGAGGCCTGTTCCAGGTTCAGTGCAGCCTGCACACCCATGACAAACTTCGTTCCTCTCCCCGCCTGGTGCGATATACCTTTTCAATCAACCTTTCAGTTTGTCTTGGGCTGTAAATTTGTTTCACTCTGTCTTTGTGTGGGTTCTGCTGCTTTAGAATCTGTTTTGAGCCATTTTTTTTACAGGTATTTGGAGGGGTTTGAGGGAGAGCTCAAGCAAGTCACTGCTTTCACTCAGTCATCTTGGCTCTGACCCCTATTTCAGGTAATTATTTGTTTGATTCTCTTGGAATCTCTAAGGATACCATCATATCATCTGCAAAGAGTGTTAGCTTAGTTTCTTTTTTGCCTGTTCTCATTCCTTCAATTTCTTTTTCTTCCATGATTACTACAGCTAACATTTCTAGCACAATATTGAATAAAAGTGGTAATAATAGAAATCCTTGTTTCACCCCTGATCTTATTGGAAATACTGCTAGCTTATACCTATTACATATAATGCTTGCTGATGGTTTTTGATAGATGCTATCCATCATTTTAAGAAAGACTCCATTTATTCCAATGCTTTCTAATGTTTTTAATAGGAATGGGTATTGTATTTTGTCAAATGCTTTTTCTTCATCTATGGAGATAATCATGATTTATGTTAGTTTTGTTGTTGATATGGTCAATTATGCTGATAGTTTTCCTAGCATTGAGCCAACCCTGCATTCCTGGTATAAATCCTACCTGGTCGTAGTGTAGTACCCTTGAGATAAGTTGTTGTAATCTCTTTGCTAATACTTTATTTAAGTTTTTTGCATCTATATTCATTAGGGAGATTGGTCTATAATTGTCTTTATCTGTTTTGACTCTTCCTGGTTTATGTATCAGCACCATATTTGTATCATAAAAATAATTTGGTAGGACTCCTTCTTCACCTTCCAAATAATTTAAATAATATTGGAATTAGTTGTTCTTTAAATGTTTGTTAGAATTTACTTGTAAATCCATCTGACCCTGGAGATTTTTTCTTAGGGAGTCCATTGACAGTTTGTTTGATTTCTTTTTCTGAATTGGGGTTGTTTAAATATGTTATTCCTCTTCTGTTAATCTGAACAATTTATATTGTTGTAAATATTCATCTATTTCACTAGAGCTATAAAATTTATTGGCATAAACATTTGGGCATAATAGCTTCTAATTATTGTTTAGATTTCCTCTTTATTGGTGGTGAATTCACCCTTTTCTTTTTTGATGCTGGTAATTTTGTTTCCTTTCTTTCTTTTTTAATCAAATTAACCAAAGGCTTATCTACTTAATTGTTTTGTTTTGTTTTGTTTTTTATGAAACCAGCTCTTAGTTTTATTTATTAGTTCAATAGTTTTCTTAATTTCAATTTTATTAATCTCTGTTTTGGTTTTAAAATTTCCAATTTAATATTTAATAGGGGATTTTCAATTTGTTCTTTTTCTAGCTTTTTTTTAGTTGCATTGCCCAATTCATTGATCTCTTCTTTCTCTATTTTATTAATGTAAACAGAGATATAAAGCTTCCCTTAAGGACAGCTTTTGCTGCATCCCATAAGTTTTCTTATGTTGTTTTATTATTATCATTATCTTGTATAAAGTTATTGATTGTTTCTATGATTTGTTGTTTGATCCACTCATTCTTTGGGACTAGATTATTTAATTTCCAATTAATTTTATTCTATCTTTCCATGGCCTTTCATTACATGTAATTTTTGTTGCATCATAATCTGAAAAGGATGCATTTACTATTTCTGCCTTTCTGCATTGAATTGTGAAGGTTTTATGCTCTAGTACATAATCAATTTTTTTGTATGTGCCATGTACCCCTGAAAAAAAAGATATATTCCTTTCTGTTCCCAATCAGTTTTCTTTAGAGGTCAACCATATTTAATTTTTTTCTAAGTCTATTAACTTCTTTGTTGTTTATTTTGTGGTTAGATTTATCTAGCTCTGAGAGGGGGAGGTTGAGGTCCCCCACTAGTAGAGTTTTGCTGTCTATTTCTTCCTGTATCTTTCTTAACCACTCCTTTAAGAATTTGGATGCTATACCACTTGGTGCATATATGTTTAGTAATGATATTACATAATTATCTGTGGTACTTTTTAGCAGGATGTAGTTTCTTACCTTATCTTTTTTAATTAGATCTATTTTTGCCTTTGCTTTGTCTGAGACCAGGATTGCTACCCTTGCTTCTTTTTTTTTTACTTCAACTGAAGCACAATATATTCTGCTCCAGCCTTTTACCTTTACTCTGTTTATCCCTCTGCTTCAAAAGTGTTCCTTATAAACAACATATTGTATGATTAGGGTTTTTAATCCACTCTGCTATCCTCTTCCATTTTATTAGAGAGTTAATCCCATTCACATTCACAGTTATGATTACTATGTGTGTCTTTCTCTCCATCCTATTTCCCCCACCCCGTTTATGTTTTTCTTTCTCCTTTCTTCCTTTCCCTCCTCAGTAGAGTTTTGCTTTCCACCACTGCCTCCCTCAGTCTGCCCTCCCTCCTATTTCCCCCTCCCTATGTTGGGTAACTGTTGAGAGATCTTTTTCATTTCATACTTTTTGTTGTCATACTTCTGCTTTCATCTTCAGGATAATCTGGGCTGATTGAGTTTTTCATTAAGCTTTATGTAAATGTATTTTTCACCTCTTCCTATTCTTTTGTGAAGTGATTCTGCTCATGATTTTCTACTGCAATTTACATTAAAATATTGTGAATGAATTTATATTCTAAACCTGTGTTGCCCTTGCCTGACATTTCTCAACTTGGAAAGTATGTCAAATGTTTGCCACCAGGGGTGCTTTCAATAGTCTTTTGAATTCTTCATTGCTGGTTTTGATTTGTGCTGGTTAAATTTCCTTGGGAAATGATCATAGCCTTTGTTGATATTTTACTCATGCCTCATTTTTTCCCAACATTAACAACTCATTGAAAAGTTCATTTTGAAGATACTTCAGTCATATAATATTATCTATTCTTCTTTTTTCTCATTTGCTAATGATTTTTTTAATATTTGTATATTGACAACTCAGTTGTCAAATCTTATTGTGTCCACTTTCACAGCATCTCTATTATCCATTCCCTTCTCTTTACCTCACATTGCCACCACTCTTTTTTAAACCTTCATCACCTCTCAACTTGACTATTACAGTATCTTCCCAAATGTTTCTCTGCCTTATCTCTCCTCTCCCTAATCTAACTCCACCATGTTGTTAAAGTAAATTCTCCAAATTGTAAGTCTGACCACATCATCCTGCTACTTAATAAACTTTAGTACAGTTTCCTACGGCCTCTAAAATAGTCTATAATCCTTACTTTGGCATAAAATCCTTAACAATTTATGTCCAAACTACGTGGCCAGTCTTATTATATGCTATACTCATTCACATACTCTACAATCCACTCAAAATGGCCTTCTCAGTGTTACTCACAGACAACATTTCATCTTATATTTCAGTGACCTTGCTTATATTTATGCCTAGAATGACTTGTCCATTTCCTTCTCTTAGGAGGAGTTTATTTCAACAATCAACCCAAGTGACTCCTTCTATGTGAGGACTTCTCTGATCCCACCCATTGCTAGTGTCTCCCATTCCTAAAGTATCTTGCATTTATTTTTGTATGTACTTATAGATATGCATGTATTTATCTTTATGTAATTTAATTTACTTTTTTAAGTCCTAGAAATCTTCAATTTTTATCTTTGTGTCACAGCTCCTAATCCAGTGCCAGTAATATTGTAAGCATTTCATAAATGTTCACTAATGGGAAATTTCCAAATTCAAGAGATGAGTGCAAACATTGGATTGGATATATTATTTAGAATGTAGGCTCCTTAAGGTTAGAAACCACTTTGACTTTGTATTATCAGTGCCTGGACAGGTGTCTTATATAAAAGAGCCACTTATTTTTTAAATTATATTGAAATGTATGACAGTTTAATGACTCTTTCACCTGACTACATGTAACTTACAAAAGTTTTCATAGCAAATCTTTTCTCAAGAACAGAATCAATTCAAAAAGAATGTTTTCATAGTACTTTATATATTCCTAAATCATCTATCACTTGCACATGCATTGTGATAAGAGAAAACTGATCCTGAAACCTGATTGTTCTTTGATTCCTAGAGGCAGAATCCTTCTCTACTCTCTCAGCCAACTTAGGGTATGCCCAGGACAAAGTTACTCCTAGGACCTGATTCAAACCAGCTTCCCTCACATGGTTTCCATTTCATAGAGATGACTAAAATGTTCCAGCCACAAAGAGTTTGGACCTCTCAGATTTGGTAGGTGCCTGAGACCACTCAATTTCCAAAGCCCTGATAACATAATGATGAGAGTCATTTCCATATGGTGGGGGGTAGAAGGAGAGATAGGACTGGATCCAGAAAAGGTAAGTACCATTGTCTCCTTGTTGCAGGCTCTTGATGGGTTACAATGAAACAAACTTCCTTTGTTAAATATTAAATAACTTAATACTGTTTGATTTTGTCTTCAAATCAAGCATGAACTAAGAGAGCACTGGCATTAGAGCCAAGCCTACAGCATGTATGATGTTCAGTTGCTTCAGTCCTGACTGACCCACTGTGACCCTATTTTGGGGATTTTTCCCCTTTTTAAAAATTTATATATATTATATATAATATATATATATTATGTTAATATATATTATATATTATATTCTATATATCATGTATTATGTATATTATATATATATATTATATATATATATTATATATATGTACAAAATTTTGATTTATCAACACTAACTTCCTTAAGCTTTTGAGTTTTAAATTTTTCTCCCCCTCCCTCCCTACCTCTCTCCTCAAGATGGCATCCAATCTGATATAGGCTATACATATACATTCTTTTTAACCATGTTTTCACACTAGTGATGTTGTAAGTAAGAATTAGAACTAATAGGAGGAACCATCAGAAAGAGGAAACAAAACACAACAGAAGAGAAAAAATAGCAAATACTATGCTTCAATCTGCATTCAAACTCCATAGTTCTTTCTTTGGATGTAGATAGCATTTTCATGAGACTTTTGGAGATGTCTTAGATCCTTCCATTGCTGAGAAGGACTAAGTCTATCAACATTAGTCATCACACAACTTGACTTTTACACAGTAACAGTTGTACTGTGTACAATGTTCTCCCAGTTCTATTCACTTCGCTCAGCATTTTCCATCATGAGGCCTTTGGAGATGTCTTAGATCCTTGTATTGCGGAGAAGGGTTAAGTCTATCAATATTAGTCATCACGTAACATGGCTGTTACTGTGTGCAATGTTCTTCTGGTGTTCCTGGTAATGCTCACTTCACTCAGCATCAAACCATACAAGTCTTTCCTGTTCATCATTTCTTATAGTACAATAGTACTCTATTCTACTACTCTATTACATTCATACTACTCTATTACATTCATATATCACATTCACAGTTGTGATTACTGTCTGTGTCTTTCCCTCCATCCTTCCCCCTCTCCCCCATTTATACTTTTCTTTCACCTTTCTCCTTCTTCCTCCTCCCTAATGTTTTGCTTCTGACCACCACCTCCCTCAGTCCCACCTCCCTTCTATTAGCCCCCTCCCTTTTCTTCCCCTTTTCCCTCCTACTGCTTATAGGGCATGTTAGATTTCTACACCTAACTGATTATGTTTTTCCCTTCTTGAGCCAAATCTGATGAGAGTAAGGTTCAAACGATGCTCATCTCCCTCCCTTCTTTCCCTCTGCTGTAATAGGTTTTTGTGCCTTTTCCTGTAATGTAATCTACCCTTGTCTACCTCCTCCTTTCCTTTTCTCTCAGTACATTTTCTTAGGTCAGATTAATCTACTTTCTTGGATCCATTTAACTCACTTGATTAGATTATTTTTAGCATTACATCAAAGTCAATTTATACCCACCCCCTTTATGTATACCCCTTTAACATGATGTAATAACAATACAGTATTCAAGGGTTATAAGTGTCATATTCCCTTGTAGGGATATAAACCATTTGCCCTTATTAATAACATGTTTCTTTCTGACCCATTTACCTTTTTATGTCTCTCTTGAGTCTTGTATTTGAAGATCAAATTTTCTTTTGAGCTCTGGTCTTTTTATGAGAAAGGTTTGGAAATCTCCTATTTTGTTGAATATCCATATTCTCCCCAGAAAGATCGTGCTCATTTTCCCTGGGTAGTTGATCCTTCGTTGTTATCCAAGCTCCTTTGCCTTATGGAATATCATATTCCAGGCCTTACAGTCTTTTAATGCAGAAGCTGCAAGGTCCTGTGTAATCCTGACTGTGGTTCCATGATATTAAAATTGTTCTTTTCCAGCTATTGGCAGTATTTTCTCTTTGACCTAGTAATTTTGGAATTTGGCTACTATATTCCTTGGTGTTTCCATTTTGGGATCTCTTTCAGGAGGTGATTGGTGGATTCTTTCTATGGCTATTTTACCTTCTGGTCCTAGGACCTCAAGGCAGTTTTCTTTAATGATTTCCTGAAAGATGCTATCCAGGCTCTTTTTTTCATTGTGATTTTCAGGTAGACCAATAATTTTTAAATTGTCTCTCCTGGATCAATTTTCCAGGTCAGTTCTTTTACCAATGAGGTGTTTTACATTTTTATCTATTTTTTTGTTTCTATTTGATTGATTCTTACTCTCTCATAGAATCATTAGATTCCATTTGCCCCATTCTAATTTTTAACAAATTATTTTCTTCTATTAAATTATGTACCTCCTTCTCCATTTGGCCAATTGTAGTTTTTAGGTATTTGTTTTCTTCATTGTACTTTTTTTCCAGTTGGCCAATTGTATTTTTTGGGGTGCTAGGCAATGGGGTTAAGTGACTTGCCCAGGGTCACACAGCTAGTAAGTGTTGTGTGTCTGAGGCCAGATTTGAACTCAGGTCCTACTGAATACAGGGCTGGTGCTCTATCCACTGTACCACCTAGCTGCTCCCATAGCCAATTGTACTTTTTAGGGACTTGTTTTCTTCAGTGTACTTTTTTTTCAGTTCGTTAAATGTATTTTTTAAGGACTCTTCTACCTCTCTCATTTGACTTTAAAATCCTTCTTGAGCTCTTCTAAGAATGTTTTTTGAGCTTCAGACCAGTTCATATTCCCTTGTGAGGTTCCAGATGTGGGTTTATTGACAATGTTGCGCTCTTCAGAATTTCTGCCTTGATCTTCACTCTTCCCAATAAGAACCTATCATACATTTCTTTTTGCTCATGGTGTTTGTTTGTTTCCTGGCCTTTAAAGAGATTGAGATGGGGAGCAGAGGGCACTGACCTAAGCTTCTTGTGTTGGGAACCTAGGGCCTGGTTGCTAGCTTTGTGTGCTGGGGCCTCCAATGCTGGCAGTTGGAGGCTTTAGGGTTCTGGCAACTTAACTGGTGTTGGTCTGGAATCAGCAACACTGGAACTCTAGGGCTAGGATTGAGTAGTCTGGCCCCTGGAAGTTGCCTGCTTTTCCTTTCCTTTCACTTTCTTCAGATCTTTTCAGATAGATGTTTATCTGCCTGGGGCCCCTTGGAGTGGTGCTTCCCTTAGTTTTGCTGAGCCACTGGAAGAGCAGGTTGCTGTAGAATGCCCAGGCACCTGGTGGTTTACCAAGCTGATTTCCACTGGTTCCTCCACCCTCAGTGAGGCACTCAGGGGTCCAGATGTTGGTGTTTGCTTGCTCCACCACCTGGGCTTCAGGGTCTCCTCCTGGTATGCTGAGGTAGGGCTTTCCACTAGCTTGCTGGGATGCATCCCATTCTGTACTGCTCCCTTTCCCCCTGGGTAAGAGGGACCTTTCCAATTAATTCCTCAAGCTACCTGGGCTACTGGACTGCTGCACCCCATCTTTCTTCTGGTTCAACTGTGCCAGTGTTTTTCCTGGGGTGATATTTTCTGGGCTTTCAGAGGTTAATAAGGGAGAGAAGAGTGACACTTCTCACTATGCCATCTTGGCTCCTGGAATCCGAAATTTTGGGGATTTCTTGGCAAAGATCCTAGAGCAGTTTGCTATTTCCTTCTCTAGCTCTGACTTACAGATGAAGAACTGAGGCTAATAGGGTTAGTAGAATTAATACATATATATTATATATATAGATATATATATATATATACAAACACACACACATACATATATGTGTTTATATTTTGACAACTAACTTATCTGTAAAGTAACCATGATTATCTATTATTATATAATGTATACTATACTATATATTATATAATGTATACTATAATGCATTCAAAATACTAGATTTTATAAAATTTCCTCATTTTTAAAATGGTCATAACACTTACATTACCTATGTCACAGGGCTAGTTGAGGCATATGGCAGCTAGGTAGAAAAGTGAATAGAGCACTGGCCTTGGAATCAGGAAGACAAGCTCAGGCCCTCCCTCTATACTTCCCAGTAGAGTCACTATGGGGTAGTCATTGAGCTAAATTTTCTCTGAAATAAATGGCAATAAATCACATGTTGGTAGCACCTCCATCACAAGACTTTTGTGAAACTCAAACATGATACTATCAAAAACTTTCATATAGTACCAATTATCATTATCATATGTTGTAATGCTTAATTTTTCATAATCTTTCAACTTATTGGATTTGCAATATTAGGACATTTCTATGATGTAAATTTCTCAAATTCATTGTCAGTCTAATTTGTTAGCTAAAATATCTAATGTCACAGACTTTTTCTAGATTTTTTTAGATTCAGAATACTTTTTTTTTCCAAATGTATGTCTGCATCTTTCTACCATGTGTGAAACTGAAGAAGTAAGTTATTCTACAAACACTGTCACTCACTTTCATGAAGTTAATAAAGGAGATAGTTACAACTTAACTTCAAGGTTGACATTTAGGTAATAATTGGAATAATTAATTAATTACTAACTGTTTAATATATCTACAAGGAGACATGGTGGAACATGAATTCCTAAATACTCCAGGAGTCCATGTATACAAAGAGATATTAAAATACAGTCACCTTGCTTCCCACTTTGAATGTCCTTGGAATGTCTCCAAAGAACTGGCTAAAAAGCATTGCCTCTAGAGAAGGGCAAACATCTTAGATAATCAGAGAACAAGAGGCACACTTCTGCTGAATAAAGCAGTTATTTCTTTTCATGTAAACATGATGCCTTAATGTATATCTAATAATACCTAATCTATCAATGTATGAATAATGAAGCTTTTAAAGTTTTAGAGCCTGACAGTGTTCCTACTCCACTATGAAGAGAAATACATGCCAATAAACCACTGAAAAGTGCTGTTCATTTTTCAAATGAGGTAAGGAGACATTTGTGTACTTATCTGTGTTTCCATTAAAATAATGGCATGATTTTATTTTTTTTTGGGTGGGGGGAATAGCACATTTGAAGACTATCAAGTATATGGTTAGCTTGTAGCCTTGATTTCCATTAGGGACAAACTAGTGCTGAGGCTACTCTTTTTAGGAAGACTAAATTAAATATTAAATTTGAAAGAATAAATGATAGATTTCTCTGTAGTGTTTTACTAAAGGGACATTGCTAAATTTAATGTTTGTAGAACCCTGATTTTTGAATTGCATGGGACAAGAAGAGTTATGACTCTTTGCAACCAGATTCACATAGGAATGTATTCACAGAGTAACACAGCATGGCTTACAAACTTTAGACCTGAAGGGATTTCAGAGATCAGAGCTTTTGATCTGAAGGAACTCTCAGGCTATTTAGTTAAAGAATCATAGGAGCATAAGGCTAGATCTTATAGGGATATGAGGCCATCTAGCCCAACATTTATAGGTGAAAGAAACAGGATCTAGGGAAGTTAAATGACTTGGTTGAAGTCACCATGTTAGTGAAAAGCTGAGCTGGAATTTGAACCCAGTTCTTCTGTCTATAAATCTAGAATTCTTTCCATTCTTATTATGTTGTTTCCTTTATGAAGTATTATTAAGCAAGAGAGAAAAGCAGTAGTGCCAAATGTTGCAGATGATCCAATAGGATTTAGCCTTTAGGATGCTATGAGTGACTTTGGAGACAGAAGATTAATTAGACTGATCAATAGATCAATATATAATAATTTATTAACCATCTATTATATGCTAGATACCAGTAAGGACAGAAATAAGATTTTAAGGGTTTGGGGAATAGGTGAGTAGTGAAGAAGTAGAAGTAATGAGTGGAGATGCCACCTTCTATAAAGAAGGAAAAGATTAGACAAACTCACATATATCAGACCATGGAAAGAATGAAAAGAGTTTCAGGTATTTAGTGGTGGACTCTGGTTGGAACTGCACTCTTAGTGGTACAAATAGCATTGGATATGTAATCAGAAGAGAAGGATTGAACTCTGGATACCTATATAGTCTTTATGTGATTTTGAGGAAGTCATTTTGCTTCTGTTGTCTGTGGTTCCTTCATTTGAAAAGTGAGTAAATTAGAATAGATATCTAATTTTTCCTCTAGCTCTAAATCCTAAAAATCACTAAGGTCAGTAAGGCCAAATGTATATTAAGATTTATTATACTAGTATATAGAACTCAGAGTCAGTTAAAATTCGCAAGGAGCCAATTTTGGAACACAAGAAGATAGTGTTTTCAAAGACAATATAAAATGTTTGAGACCTCATGACATACATACCACCTATACTTAAAGTATACATTTGTTCATTCCTATTTATCCAACTAGCATTCACCCTTAAAATGATCATTTCAAATCATTATAAAGTGGGAGACAATGGCAAAACTGGTGGCACAACCTGTGAAAGTATAATAACAGTAATAATAATAACCTGAGAAATAATAATAATTCATTTTGCCTAGCCCTTTCCTCACAACAATCCTATGAGTTCAATGTGCAAAAATTATTAACTACATTTCTATGAACAAAGATATTGAAAACCAGAGAGAATAAATGGCAATAGTGGTATTCAGAACCACATATGCTAATCTCAATGTTAGTATATATCCTAAATAATGTTGTTGCATCATGACATTGGGGTAAAATAGTGGATGATGAGTGATATCTTAATGTGTGAGGAAATTGAATTTAAGTGAGGCAGAATAGCACAAAGTCTCTTCCAGTGGCAAGACAAAAAGTCAAGATGACTAGCAATGGCTTGGGATACAGTGGATAACATAGGTATCTTCAATGTCTCACCAAGCTCTAAGTGCTCCATAGTACCTGTTTTAGTCACCTTCATGGCCATCAGAACAAATTGTTTTCATCAACCCATTCCATGGGGGAAGTCTTTACATGCTTGGGGTATCCTTTCCCCTAACTCACCAATGGTTTGAGGCCTGTCAGTTATTCTCAACCTGGATTAGGTTATTTGCAGAGACAGTTTTATGGGGATATGGCTGCTGTGCTTGCTAGAGTTTCTTGGAGCCACAGTTGAGAGTTGGGTGACAGGTGGATAGCAAAGGTAAATGACAAGCCCTTAAAAGCATTTAGTAAACCTTCACACAAAAGGTGATAGTCCTCCCTGAATACCCCATAAACCTTATTCTAAATAATACCTCTAATCCAAAATCTTAACCCCACCATTAACTTTGAAAATTACAATAGTTTGTGTGTATACATGGCACTTTATGGTAACAAATACTTGACATATTGTTCCATTCAACAAGGTACAAGGCATTGTAAGAGGCACGGGAGATAAAAAGACAAAACCTTATGTGATTATTGTTATCTAGAAGCTTATAGTTTACTGGTTAGTATTGAAGAAGCAATATGTAAAGTGTACACATATATAGGTAGGTTGATGGGTAAAACAAGCATTTATCAAGCACTTACTTTGTACCAAGCATGGTGATAAACCATGGGATTGTAACTACAATAAAGTAAGTTAGGAGCTTATATTCTAAAAAGGAAGACTACCCCTGGAATCTTAGGGGACAGAGTTTGAGGTTCCAATGGGAGGGGGTCTACTTGGAGGCCAAAAGATCCTGTTGCCAGCACTGTAAGCATAAGCATACTACAAGTTAATCTGAGGAGAGAGAGAGTTTTCATTATTAGAAGCATTGTTCAGGCTTCATATAGAAGGTAGCACCTGAGGTAAACCTTTAAGGAAGAGAGAAATTATGAAAGGCAGAAATGAAGTGAGAGTGCATTTCACGAGTGAGAGGCACACATGAAAGCCATATAGAAGTAGAAGATAGATTGGCGACCTGCATCACTATGGGGAGGGGGTGGTTTCCTACCTGGAAGGTCTCCATACCAATT
This sequence comes from Vombatus ursinus, assembly GCF_900497805.2. NCBI lineage: Eukaryota > Metazoa > Chordata > Mammalia > Diprotodontia > Vombatidae > Vombatus > Vombatus ursinus. Next base: position 9,298,730 of record NW_020950792.1, on the reverse strand, counting down.
AAATGACAGGTCCAATCCCTATTCTTAATTCTGATTTGAAATCAGGAGTTCTTTACACTATAGTGATCCATATCTGTATGAAGATAGGGAGAGGGATCTTATCTTATTGACACTCAAATTTTTGATGTGCCTGCTGCTTAAATGCATCATTTATTTTTCAACAAAGGGATTCAAAACAGAAAGATAAGTGTTAGTGCTAAAATGAACTCACAGGAATTTAACATTACCAAAACTATTTTATTCATCATATCCAATAAAATTCAAAATTACACAATTACACCAGACAAATCATACTTCCTCTCATCCAGGCAGCCTATTCTACCAAAGAAGGAGTATAAAATAAACTGACAGCTTTGGAATTTTAATAGCACATCCCATCTCTGTGGTCCTGTGGTCATGTAAACAGAAAAGATCTCAAGTTCCTAAAATATATTAATCACCCTTGTTCCTTCACACACAGTAAAACAACTTGCATAATTCCACGGGTAAATAAACCTTTATTTCACAAATAAACTCTGAAGTTGTTTAAATATAAAAGAAGAGCTATCTAGGAGGCAATATTGAACAAAGGAACAAGAACTACATATATTTGGAATTAAACTCCTGGAGAGCTCATCAAATTTTAAAAGGACTGTCATAGAAGGTTCCCTATTGTTCATATCCACAGGACTAAGTATTTGACAGGGTTTGAAGTGGTTGAGCTTCACATAAGTTCATATTAATAGGATTTTGGAAAATTATAGGCACACTCTCTTGTAATGTAGGGAAAGTTCAATTTAGTTGAAAAATTCAAGTATATGTGAATACTAGAAACCTGTGAGCTGGCTTAGTCTATAGTTCTTAACTCTTTTTTGTGTCATCGATTCATTTGACAATTCAATGAATTCTCCTTTACTTTTCCTCAGAATGTATTATTTTTTACAGTCATAATTAAAGAAAATGTTCAATATCAGTTAGAAATTAATGAAAATAAAGGTATATATTTTTCTCATCCAAATTCAAAAACTCCCTAAAATGTATGCATGTTCACATTAGGTATCTGTTAAACCTTGGTTGAGTACTCTGATTTCTGAGATTCCTTTTGTTCCTTCTGTGTCCTTGACAAGTTCTTCTGGTAGAAGACAGAAGACAGGACTTTCTTTTACAAAATTATCAGGCTTCTGGAAAGAGCTGGGAACTTAACTTGGATTTTTTCCACTCTACCCCCTTACTATGGATTATCTAAGAGCCGAAAGTGAAAAATGAGGCTATCATAGCAAAAGTAGAACATCTGGTCATTTATCATTCTTGAAAAAAAATCAATAATATTTTCTTGTATTTTTTTAAGAACCTTATCTCCATCTCCTCTTTAGCATCTTAAATGTTTTCCCCTTTACTGACTCCTTTTCTTGTGTCTTCAAATAGACATTGCTCTCCCCCACCCTTACTTGTTGGTGTACGAAGTAGGAGAGACAACATTTCAGTTCTCCCTCTTGGAGTCTCTTGCTTTCATCAATGTTGAGTTCATATGCTACCTGTTTCTTATAGGAGAATATATTTTTTTTTTTTAGTTTTGCATGTAAATCCCCAATACTGATGACAGTACTTTGTACATAATAGGTACATAATACATATTCATTGCTTTGAGTAGGGTTCTATTCCCTTTAAGGCTACCATTATAATTGTATTTGTCTCCTAACTCCTGCTGGTCTTCTTAAATATGTTCCATTCAAGAAGCCTCATTTTCCTCCTTAAGTTCCTATAACCTGTCTGCTCTACACTTGGTAAAATGTCTTGTGCTTTTTATGAAAATTTCATTTTTAAAGGTCTCCAATTAACACCTAAATGTCTCAGATGTGGATATATCGTAGAGTCTGAAGGGACTTCAGAGGCTATCAAGTCACATTGTATTCAAATAACCCTAACAATCTTAAGTCTTCCTAAATTTTCTATAATATTTAAGTGGCCACATTTTCCTTTTTTAAAGCTACTCCCTCTCTTTTCATGATTTTAAACTAGCTTAGTTGTCCTCCATCTTGCTCCTTTCCATTTCCTCTCTCCTATTTTGTATATACTTTAACACTCAGTTCTCATTTATATAACTTTCTATTTCTTCTTTATGAACTATTTCTCTTGAATATCTCTTAGGCATTTGTGGAGATTATGGATCATATTTTATTTTGCTTTTTCTGCTAAGGCCTAAAATCAGATTTATACCAACACAATCACTGAATTGTCTGCAGAGTTGAAAAGGCCCTAGTCAAGATTTCAATTTATTGATTATAATAATAGCTAATATTGGCAAAGCACTTTCAATATTGTATCTCATTTGACCTTCCTAACAACCCTGTAACTAATTACTGTTATTATCCTCATTTTACATTTGAAGAAAATTAGATTGAGAGAGGTTAATTATTTATTCTGGGTCATATACCTAGTAAGTGTCTAAAGCAAGATTCACATTTAGATCTTCCTGATGCCAAGACTAGCACTCATATTCAGTATATCAACTAACTGCCTTTATTTGAAAACAAAACAAAAAATAAAAGTAAAGAGAAATCCTGAGTCTAGAATAGGTAACTGACTTGCCAAAGATCACTCAGTGATAATGGAAATAAGAAAATTAGAAGTCAAGTCTCTAAAACACTGAGTATAATTGTTTCTTTTTTCCCCACTATACAAACCTAATTCAGTGTTTTGCATATACCAGACATGGACCAAATCTGTGATGAATAAATTAATGACTGAAATTGTAAATAGGTGTATTTCTCTCAACTTATCACCTCTCTGAATTTAGTGTCTAGCTTCCATTGGGTCAAAATTATTAAAACAGAAAGACAAATATGTATTTTAATAATGTCATAACACAAATGAACCTATATTAATTTAATAAAATAAAATTATATCAAGACTTAAATCCAAGGAAAGAAAAATATGATCAAGTGTTTATTTTTAATAGCAATCTATATTTCTATGAAATATATTTCTTTACTTAATACTTCAATGAATGTGATTTCATTCATGTGGATATACCCTCACCTGGGTCAAATCTCAGTATGCCTAAATCTTTTCACCTTGTGTCATTCTCACTGATATCTTCCTGCAAATCTTTTTTAGAGACTTACCCAGTATGCTTGAGTCCTTCCCACGGTTTCCTCAATATTTAATGTATAGCAAAGCATTACTCAAACTGTACATCTATTACCTCTCACTCTTGCTAAATGACATGCCAACATCTTTTTTTTTCTGATCAGACATGGCCTTGGTAATATCTTTTATGACACTTTTTCATGAGCAAGTCATCATCAGTAATATTCTACAGCCTACCTATACCGTCCTTTCACTCTTTCATTGCTATGTGAAGAATGATGTGAACTTGTTATACTCATAAAATGATAATATTTCATGTTTTACCAATAAAATTCAGAAATGAATGAATGAAAATATCGCTTATTTACCACAAAATATGTGCTAGGGATACAAATTGAAAAGAAGACAGCATCTATACTCAAAGATCTAACATAGAAAATAAACCTGTGGGAGGTTCTAAATGAAAGTCAAAAGGACTAGCCTTGTGCAGTACATTAGATATGACCACAAAGTAGATGGTAATGCATCTTCTTTAATGTCATTTCTACTTACTTTCTCTTGTTTAACAATTCAACAGTACCAAGGTCTTTAGTGGTGAGATTTTTTTTTCCTATTTTTAGTAGCTCTGGCTGCTAAGGGGATTGGGACTTTAGAAGAAGAGGCCTTTGTTAGACATATCTTCATTAAGGTTGGCTCCACTGGATGACAACTGGGAGGGTGAAGCTCAAACAAGATTAATAGTGGGGAAATTCTTGCTTTTCCTTGGACTCTTAGGCCCGTGGGATTTTTGGTACCAGTGCATGAAAGATTGGTGGTGCTAGGGATGGTGGGTCCACTCTATGAAATGCTTTCTCCTTTGAATGGCAAAGGGTTCTGTCCCAGAATGGAGAAGAATCTGGAGGATTGCTTTTATTCCCAGGCTCTTGGGCACAGGGTCCTGAGCTGTCTCCAACAGAGTTTTAAGGAAGGCGATGGTCAAGGTGATGGCAATGGTTTGACCCACCTGGCCAATGGTAATTTCTGTCTTTTCCTCAGGGTCCCTGGTTTCACCTGAAAGATATCAATCAATCAGCAAGTATTTATTAAGCACCTACTCTATTCTAATCACTGTGCTAGGTGCTAGGGATAGAAAGACAGAGAATTTAAAAAGCAAAAAGTTAATTTGCTCTGAAGAAGCATACATACTAATGTGGGAGACAACAACTACAGATAAAACTATGTTGAGAGTATAAATAAAAGAGAATAAATAAAAAGTATTTAAATATAAAGTAGTGTGGTAAGGAGGCACTAGCTGTTGTTGCTATGGTTGACCTTCAACTTTAAGTAATAAAAAAATTCTATGAGGTTGGAGTAAGGAGCAATCATATTCAATCTGGCACAGGGTGGGTGGCCTATAAAAAGTGATGGATTGGAGCTGGAATGTAGTATGTTAAGAAAAGAGGTAAGGAAAATTTGGTTAGATTGTAGTTTACGATTATAGCTTATGGATAATGAACCAAAAAAGATAGGGAAGAGTAAGATTTTGAAGATCTGTAAAAGAGAGGAGTATATATTGATTCTAGAGACAATAGAGTATCACTGGAGTTAATTGACTAGATTAAGGACATGATAAGTTCTGTGTTTAGGGGAAATCACTTTGGCAGCAGTAGAGGTATACTAGATGAGGAAGACTTCAGGTAGGAAGACCAATTAGGAAGCTGATGCAATAATCTAGTTGAGAGGTGATAAGAGCCTGGGGTAAAATGATACTTGAAGAGTAGATGGAAGAGATGAGAGGTGAGAAATACTGTGACTGTAGTAACATCATAAGTTAGCAACTGATTGGCTATGTGAAGTGAGAGAAAGTGAGGAGCTGAGGGAAGCACCAAGATTATGAAACTAGTATAAACATGATTGAGTAACCATGTCTTTGAGGAGAACCTATAGTGTTCTAAGGCTTGATACAATCAGCATACTCTCATTCGATAGATAGGTAGATAGATAGATAGACATAGATATGTAGAGGTATCTCTATCTACATGTGTATAGATAGAGATATAACACAGTACTCCAACTTTTGTGAGTATGTCCCTTTATTTTGTTCCAACTTGATATACAATATCAATAGTTAATTGAATAAAATTCTTTGCTGGTCAAAATTGTCCTTAAATCCTGCATGCTTTTAACCTCAATGTGAGAAGCACAGCACTGTTTAAAATTTATTTTTCATTAATATATTTATTTATTTTTAGTTTTCAACATTTACTTCCACAAGATTTTGAGTTCCAAATTTTCACCCTATCTTGCGCCACCTCCAGCACAGGATGGCATGCATTCTGAACACCCCATCCCTTAGTCTGCCTTCCCTTCTATCTCTCCCCCCTTCTCTTATCCCCTTCCCCTTCTATTTTCCTGTAGGGCAGGATAGATTTCTGTACCCCATTTCCTGTATTTCTTATTTCCAAGTTGCATGTGAAAACATTTCTTTTTTAAACTGTGTTTTTAAAACTTTGGGTTCCAAATTTTCTCCCTTCTTCCCTCCTCATCTACTCTCATTGAAAAGGCAAGCAACTCAATATAGATTATACATGTGCAGTTATGCAAAACACTTCCATAGTAGACATGCTGTGAAAAGTAACTCTATTTCCCTTAATCCTATCCTGCCCTCCCCCATTTGTTCTATTCTTTCTTTTGACCCTGTCCCTCCTCAGAAGTATTTGTATCTGATTACCCCCTTTCCCAGTCCTCCTTTCTATCATCCCCCTAGTCTCTTGTCCCCTTTCCACGCTATTTTCCTGTAGGATAAGACAGATTTCCATACCCAATTGAGTGTGTATGTTATTCCCTCCTTAAGTCAAATCTAATGAGAATAACATTCACTCCTTCCCTCTCACCTTTCCCCATTTCCCCTCCACTGTAAGAGCCTTTTCTTTTCTGTTTTTTTTGTGAGATAATTTACCCCATTCTACCACTCCCTTTCTCCTTTTCCTAGTATAATCCTCTATCACCCCTTAATTTTATTCTCCAGATATGATGCCTTCATCTTCAACTCACCCTGTGCCCTCTATCTATCTATCTATCTATCTATCTTTCTTTCTATCTATCTATCTATCTATCTCTCTCTCTCTCTCTCTCTCTCTCTCTCTCTCTCTCTCTATCTCTCTATCTATCTATACATACATATTATTTTTTCCTCCAACTACTCTAATACTGAAAAAGGTCTCATGAGTTACAAATGTCATCATTCCATACAGGAATGTAAAGAGTTCAACCTTAATAAGTCTCTTATGATTTCTTGCTCCTGTTTACCTCTTCATTTTCCACTTGAGTCTTGTATTAGAAAGTCAAATTTTCTATTCAGCTCTGGCCTTTTCATCAAGAATGCTTGAAAGTCCTCTATTTCACTAAATGACCATTTTTTCCCTGAAGGATTATACTCAGTTTTGCTGGGTAGGTGATTCTTGGTTGTAATCTTATCTCCTTTGCCCTCCAGAATATTATATTCCATGCCCTGTGGTCCCTTAATGTAGAAGCTGCTAAATCTTGTGTTATCCTGATTGTGTTTCCACAATACTTGAATTCTTTCTTTCAGGCTGCTTGTAATATTTTCTCCTTGACCTGGGAACTCTGGAATTTGGCTACAATATTCCTAGGAGTTTTCCTTTGGGGATCTCTTTCAGGAGGAGATCGGTGGATTCTTCCAATTTCTATTTTGCCCTCTGGTTGTAAAATATCAGGGCAGTTTTCCTTGATCATTTATTGAAAGATGATATCCAGGATCTTTTTTTGATCATGGCTTTCAGATAGTCCAATAATTTTTAAATTCTCTCTCCTGGATCTATTTTTCAGGTCAGTTCTTTTTCCAATGAGATATTTCACATTGTTTTCTAATTTTTCATTCTTTTGGATTTGTTTTACAGTATCTTGATTTCTCATAAAGTCACTAGCTTCCAATTGCTCTATTCTAATTTTTAAGGAAGTATTTTCTTCAGTAATCTTTTGGACTTCCTTTTCCATATGGCCAATTTTGCTTTTTAGGACATTCTTCTCCTCATTGGCTTTTTGGACCTCTTTTGCCATTTGAGTTAGGCTATTTTTTTAAGGTGTTATTTTCTTCAGTATTTTTTTGGGGTCTCCTTTAGCAGGCTGTTGACTCATTTTTCATGATTTTCTTGCATCACTCTCATTTCTCTTCCCAGTTCTTCCTCTACCTCTCTTACTTACTTCTCAAAATTCCTTTTGAGCTCTTCCAAGATCTGGGACTGATTCATATTTTTCTTGGAGGCTTTGGATGTAGGAGCTTTGACTTTGTTGTCTTCTTCTGGTTGTATGTTTTGATCTTCTTTGTCACCAAAGTAAAATAATATAGTCTGACTGTTTTTGCACTGCTTACTCATGATCCTGGCCAATTACATGAATTTTAAACTCTTTGTTAAGGTAAGAGTCTGTTTCCAATGTGGAGAATGTACTGTCCCAAACTTTGGGGGTTTGTACAGCTGTTTTCAGAGATATTTCTAGGGATCTGTAAATTTTCAGTTCTTCCAAGATGGTATGATAAGGGGAGAGATGTTTCCTCTCCACTGCCACAACAAGCTCTACCATGTCAGCACTCCTCCTCGTCCCAGGACCGCCCCTCAGAACTGTGACCCAAATCCAAGCACAGGTAAAGCAAGAGACTCCTGCCTCAGCACTGGCAAAGAGATCCCTGCAATCCCCCTCTGATCAGCCACTCAATTCCCCTCAGTCTGTGGACTGGAAGCTCAGGGTTTAGCCGCTGCCCCAGAGGCCATGCTTGGGACTTGCAATTGAGACCTAGCTCCTTCTCTCACCACAATCACAGACTTTTCCCACTGACCGTCTAAGTTGTCTTTGGCATTCATGGGTTAAGAAGTCTGGAAACTGCCACAGCTGCCCATGATTTAGCCCTCTGAGGCCTGCTCCAGGTACGCTGCAGCTTGCACTGTGCTCCTCTCCATGCCCGGCATGATATACCTTTTTGATCAACCATCCAGGTTGTCTTGGGCTGGAAATTTGTTTCACTCTGTCTTTTTGTGGGTTCTGCTGCTTTAGAATTTGTTTAGAGCCATTTTTTACAGGTATTTGGAGGTGTTTACAGGTATTTGTGGGAGAGCTAAAGCAAGTCATTGCTTTCACTCTGCCATCTTGGCTCCATCCCCCAAAGCATAGCATTTTGAAATACTCAATACTCCATTTTTAATTACATTAGATTCAAAATTAATGAAGTTTAAACTGATAGTTCCACTGTTGTCAATGGTAAGAATAGCTCAGCAGTGAAATGGCAGCTGATCTATTCCATTTCAGATCAAGATGATATGGATTATTTCACCCTCAGGGCAAGCTCTCAGAACCATAGCATCATAGAATCTCAGAGTTAGAAGGGACATCAGAGATCATCTAGCCCTCACATTGCCTTAGTGATATTTTTTTTTTCCACAACATCCATTACCTCCAGAGGCCTTCTACTTTTGGACAGCTCTTATTGTTACAAAATGTATTTAGTTTTCTTTATACCAATTCAATATTTATATCTGCAGTTTGTGCTCACCCCTCTCTACTTCTGCCCTCTGAAAACATGAGAAATGAGTATAATCCCTCTTTAAATTGATTTATTTTGTAATCTTTGAAGTCTGCTTAAAGATTAAGTTCCATTCTTCTTTATCCTTTATTTTTGAAGAGGACCAATGATATCATAGGGTGGTCTTGACTCACAAGTGAATTGGACTTAAGTAAGGCAGAGTTAGACAAAGTTGTCAGCCTTACTTTCTTTTCTAGTCATTCAAATCCGGTGGCAAGACAAAAGTCAAGATGACAGATGATGGCCCTGGATGCAGTGAATGACCTTGACTTCTTTGATATCTGACAAAGAGCTATGCTCTCCAGAGTGTTTGCTTCATTCATCTTCATGGCGATTGGGGGAAAAAATGTTCTCATCTGTCCATTCCAATGGCAGAAGTCTTCACATGCTTGGATAGACATCCCCCTAATTCATCAATAGGTTTGAGACTTGTCAGTTATTTCATGTTCCTTTGACTAGTCTTTAGACTTAGACATGCCATACAAACCCACTATATTCCTCTGTATAATATCTACATTCTCAATGTCCTCCCTAAAATATGGTACTTAATTTACTTTTGCTCTTATCAAGGAACTCTCTATGAAGATAGCTTGTTCTGAAGTGACTCCTATGTCAGTAACCAGATATTTCATCTCTTTTGAGTCATTCCCAGGAATTCCCAGGGATTCCAAGGTACTTTTTTGGCAGTCTGCTGAAGCCTATGAATTCCTCAGAATAATATTTTCAAATGCATTAAATAAAATATACATGACTACAAAGGAAATCAGTTATACTGAATTATATTTATCATGTTTTTAAATTCACAAAGAAAACCTTAACTACTTTGATCAATACAATAAGACCCAGCAATTCCAAAGGACTTATGATGAATAATGCTGTGCACCTCCACAGAGAGCACTGATGAACTGAGTACAGACTGAAACATATTTTTTTAAATTTCTTTATTTTTTCTTGCGGTATTCATAATATGGAAATGTGTTTTACGTGACTTTACATGTATAATAGGCATCATATTGCTTGCCTTCTGAATGGTTAGGAGAGTAAGAGAATTCGAAAAACAAAATTTTAAATAAAAAAATGAAGTAAAAAAAAGTTTGAAGACTCCTGGCTATGAACCATTAGTGTGTAGTCAGTTTCACTTTGTTTGATTTTGAGTAGTTCAGTGGTTTTCTATTCTCTTTCTGAAGAAAATATTCACAATATACATCATAACCCTACCAAATATTTTGCAAGTTTGGGGCCTTATTTTTTTATTCCAAATTCTATTTGCAGCATAATTTTCACCCTGCCTCCCTCCCCGCCTTTTTTAACTTCTATTCTCATTTAAGTCACTCAAATTCTAGGTACGTTTTAATTTAGTTTGGAGGATTTTGTCAAGGTTTTCATTTAATTTCCCTACTATTTCTTCAACCTTTATAAAAGATGATAACACAAGCTTCATAGTAAGGGCTCATCACCTGTAGATTAACCATTTGATACATGCTTTGATCATAGCAACCTATGGAACATAATAATTATACAAAACAGGCCTTATTCTTATGAATAGAATTAAGAATTCTTATTCTTATGAATACATAAGAATATGGCATTATAATGCCATTATAATGGTGGCATTATAATGACAGTAGCAGTGGTCAAAAGGGAGAAAGAATTATATATATATATGTGTGTGTGTGTGTGTGTGTGTGTATGTGCATATATACACAAACACACACCATCTAAATATTAAATGAACTGTGAGCTCATATTTATATTTATATATGTTCTTCAGCTCAAAGATCACTGCAAATGGTGACTACAGCCATGAAATTAAAAGATGCTTGCTCTTGGAAGGAAAGTGATGGCAAATCTAGAAAGCATAACAAAAAGCAGAGACATTACTTTGCTGACAAATGTCCATATAGTCAAATCTATAGTTTGTTTTTTTTTTTCCTAGTAGGAATTTATGGCCATGAGAGTTGGATTATAAGGAAACCTGAGTGCCATAGAATTGAAGTTTTTGAATTGTGGTATTAGAAAAGGCTTTTGAGGGACAGCTAGGTGGTGCAGTGGATAGAGCACTGGCCCTGGATTCAGGAGGACCTGAGTTCAAATCCAGCCTCAGACACATAACACTTGCTAACTGTGTGACCCTGGGCAAGTCACTTAACCCCATTGCCTAGCCCTCCCCCCCCAAAAAAAAACAAAAGAAAACAAGGCTTTTGAGAATCCTTTGAACAGCAAGCAGATAAAAGCAGTCAAGACATATAAAGAAATTAATTCAGGCTATTCACTGAAAAGTTAAATACTGAATTTGAAGCTTAAGTACTTTGGCTACATAAAGAGAAGAAGGGACTAATTGGAAAAAGCCCCTGATGTTGGGAAAGATTGAAGGAAAAGGAAAGGGGGATGGCAGAGATTAAGACAGCTAGATAGTGATCTTTGAGCTGAAGAATATAAAATCTGACAATGTTTCAATTTCTTCTACCTCTATTTGCCAGGAAGTAATGAGATCAGTTCCCAAGATCTTAGTTTTGCTTTGTTTTATTTTTTTGTTTTTGTTTTTGTTTTTTGTTTTGTTTTATTTTTTGGTATTAAGCTTTAAGCCAGCTTTTACACTCTCCTCTTTCACTCTCATGAAAAAGATTCTTTTTTTTTTTCTTTAAAGCAATTGTGTTTAAGTGACTTGCCTAGGGTCACACAGCTAATGTCAACTGTTTGGACTGAGGCTGGATTTCAACTCAGGTCTTACTGACTTAAGGTCCGGTGCTCTATCCACCCATGAAAAAGATTCTTAATTTTTCACTTTCTGCCATCAGAGTGGTGTCATCTGCATATTTGAGATGGTTCATATTTCTTCCAGCAACCTTAATTCTGGCTTTTGATTCATCCAGTCTGGCGTTTCATATGATGTACTTGGCATGTAAGTTAAATAAAAAAAGGTGATAACGTATGCCCTTTTCACACTCATTTTTAATCTTAAACCAATCAGTTGTTCCATGTGTTGTAGCTAACTGTTACATTTTGGCACATACACAGGTTCCTCAGGAAACAAGTAAGATGATTTGGTACTCTCATCTCTTTGAGAACTTGCGACATTTTGTTGTGATCCACACACTAAAGGCTTCAGTATAGTCAATGAAGCAGAAATAGTTTTTTTGTTTGTTTGTTTGTTTGTTTTCTGGAACTCCCTTGCTTTCTCCATAATCCAGAAAATGTTAGCTATCTGGTCTCCAGCTCCTCTGCTTCTTCAAAAATACAGCATGCTCTTCTGGGAATTCTCAGTTCACATATTGTTGGAGCCTAGCTTGCAGAATCTTAAGAATAACCTTGCTGGCATATGAAATAAGCACAGTTTTGAGCAATCTTAACATTCCTTGTCATTGCCCTTCTTTAGGATTGGGACATAAACTGATATTTTCCAGTCCAGTGGGCACTGTTTTGTTTTCTAAATTTGCTGGCATATTGAGTGCAGTACTTTAAAAGCATCATCTTTTAGGATTTTAAATAGCTTAACTGAAATAGAAAGATGGCTCACGTTAAAAAGGCAAATGAATGAGTTATCTTTATTGTGCAAAAAGAAACATGATTTATTGGTTCATGGCTTCCCCATTGGAATATAAGTCCCTTGTGAGTGAGCATTGTTTCAATCTTTGTTTGTATTCTAGTATATAGTTCATGTTTTGGAACATAGTAGGCAGTTAATAGAAACTTATTGATTTGTGATTAATGACCACAATCTTTTTCCTGAATCAAGGCCACATAAAAAAAAAAAGTAACAAAGCATAACTCTTTTAGTGATACTATGTGGTTATAAATTCTAAAAACAGACAAAAAAAAGAGGTCTTAAAGAACCAAAGATGTGTATCATATAAGGGGCAATGGAAAAAAAACACATAGTAGTCATGATTAGGCAAAATGGTAGCCTAATTGGTTACCCAAAATGGCCTACATGATGCCATAGACTATTCAAGAACAAGGGATAATAGATGAATAGTGGGTGTGGTTCATTGTACATGAACTTTTTTTTCTTTTTATTCTATTCCTTTTTTTCTTTTAATTTTGTCTTTTTTCTTTCTTTGTTTTTGAGAATTTTTGATCTTTTTATCTTGTCCAGGTAGAAGTAAAGCAGCCATGCCTGTTCCCAATCTCAACATTGATCCACATGTACACTTTAGTCTATTCTCTTTTCTTTTTCCTAACCTATGCCAATTCCTTTCTTCTTAAGCAGTTCGGCTATCTTGCCTTACTAAGTGATTACCATATTTGTGCCAGACTTAATTTAGACACCCAATTAGCTAAAGCCCTATAGCAGCTCAGACCTCCTGAACTCAATCAATCCACCAGTCTTAACCTTTCTAGTGCAGGTAATACAGGTATGTAGACCACTTCCAGATATCCTTTATGTTGTATTTACTTCACTAATAGCTACATAATATTTTTTCTCTGAAAAATTTATTCATTTTCTTTCCCTCCCACATCCTTCCAAAAGAGAAACTAAACAAAAAAATTGTAAAAAAAATGCAGAAGAAAGCAATACAGATTGGTCATGTCCAAAAATGTGACTTATTATGAATATTAAATCCTTTATCTCTATCTATGCACAAGTAGAATTTTTCATAATAGATCTTTTACAGTCATGGTCCATTATTGGGTTAATCACAATTCTTAAATCTTTCAAAAATGTTGACTTTCACATTTTTTATTTTATTAAAAATTGTTCTCCTCATTCTACTCACTGTGTATTAGTTCATAACACTTGTATAATATTAAGAGATCTAGAGCATAGAGCTAAAACATCATGCTGTGGATGAGTTATTAGAAGAAGTGGATAGGAAGCTAACAGAATGAGATGAGAGGAATAATTTGTGATCTATACCATGGGAGTGAAAATCCACCTTTATGAGATCATAGAACTACCAAAGTATCAGTTTCAAGTGACATTATTGTCTACCTACTAGCCAGACTTTGTAATAATGAGATGTTATATGAATTTAAGAAAATTTTAAAGTCTTTCCTCAAAAAAGAACTACAAACAATAGTTATAGATAAGAATTGTTTTTTTTCTCACTGTAACAGTAATTCACCCTGTATCTGATACAGAAAAAAAACACCCATAATTAATGCAAAGCTTAACTGGTAACTTGTTTATTTATTATTCAGCTTACAGTAGGTTTCTTAACTCAGTCCCTCAAACACTATGATTAATGGTAAGGACCAGGGAAAGAAACAGATAAGTCTGATCTTATAAAATAATTAGACTTAAAAAAATGCAAGGATTGCAATTCTTATTTTTTTTAGGATATTTTGAGCATCAGACTTTTGAAAAATAGCTGTGCCATCAAGTGATACACCATTAGTGTCCATCATTTAATAAAGTAGAGATGGCCCTTCATTTGCTTAGGGTCAGCTTAAAAATCTTGTTTTTGTTTCCTGAAATTAAAATAAATTATAGCTTGCAAAACAAAGTATTTCCCTTCTTTAAAAAAGACAGTTACTATCTTTGGTGATATTACCTGCTTTGAAAATGGTCTGTCTGATGAGGCTTGTCCATAATTAGGAAATGTTAAGTAAACTCCTCCCTCTTTAAAAACATATTGGGGCAACAATTTTATAGTAAATCAGAATTCTACTATCAAGGGATGTGATAAGCTGCACTGTATTACTCAGTAAATCACAAGTGCCGCAATAGAGATACTCAATAAGCTCCTCAGTGCTGCATAATAAATCATGAGGTTTGATGATAAAGTTGCACAATAAGCTGCAGTGTATTAGTCACTCAATCACGAGCTTTCACAATCAAGTTAGACGATGAGCTCCTTTCTTTGTTGCATCTGCTTTCATCATGGGACATCTATCAGTCAAGGATAAGGCAGTGAAGGCCTCCTTTCCTTCCCTAGCTTCTTCCATAGAAATTGCATGGGTTGCTAAGAGAATTATGTATTGCTTTCAGTTTCCAAAAGAAAAAAAAATCCACACATCTCAATTGTTGCTCAATAATATTTTCTAATTTGTTAACCAACCCTCATTCCAGCAAGCTATCATCTATATTAGCTGAAATATGAAATATAAAACTCATTAATTTTAAAAGAAATTAATTAGAAAGATACTTTCTATAAACCAGATTGCCCCCACCTACCCACCCTGAAGGGATATATACTCTAAAGAGACCATGCTATAATTTTTTCAATAACAATAATGAAAACTATGTATACTAGATCTCTTTACGTGGTTATTTTATTTTGGGGGGTGAGAAAAGGTGGGATTTTCAACCTGTCATTTCGACGATGTTAGGAACTTCCTCTATCAAAGCAGAAAGACAAATGTTCTGTAATTTATGGCCTTAGGAAACTGTTGGGAGCACAGAGAGGGTAAATGACTTGTCCAGGGTCAGAAGCCATAGGCAGGTCTTATGTTTTCCTTCTGCTGAGAAATCTGTCCCCTATACTCTACAGTCTCCCTGTGTCCAGCTTAAGTGTGATAGCACATGACAGCAATGATAGCAAACATTTAGTAAAGTATTAACAGCAAAACAGATCCATTGGTGAATTACAGTTGCATAATACCATGCGTATAACATGAAAGTGCAAACATGAGAATCCATTCTTTTTTTTCTTTTTTTTATAGTCTGCCAATTTTCTTTTACTTTATTTTCCCTAGTTACATGTAAAGGCAATATTTAACATTCCTTTTTAAAGTTTGAGCTCTAAATTTTCTCCCTTCCTTCCTCACCAGTTCTCCCTAATTGAGAAGGCAAGCAACTCTGCCTTACTTAAGTCCAATTCACTTGTGAGTCAAGACCACCCTATGATATCATTGGTCCTCTTCAAAAATAAAGGATAAAGAGGAATGGAACTTAATGTTTAAGCAGACTTCAAAGATCACAAAATAAATCAATTTAAAGAGGGATTATATTCATTTCTCATGTTTTCAGAGAACAGAAGTAGGGAGTTTTTTTTTCTTTAGTGAATTTTTGTGCTTCTTTTTCCATTTGGCCAATTGTGCTTTTGAAGGCATTATTCTCCTCATTGACTTTTTTGACCTCTTTTACCATTTGACCTAGTCTGTTTTTTTAAGGTGTTATTTTCGTTACTATGTTTTGTGCCTCCTTTGCCAAGCTGTTCACTCTTTTTTTTCATAATTTCCTTGCATTGCTCTCATTTCTCTTCCCAATTTTCCTTCTCCCCCTCTTAATTGATTTTCAAAATATTTTAAGCTCTTTCATAGCCTGAGACCAACATATATTTTTCTTGGATGCTTTGGATGTAGGAACTTTGACTTTATTACCTTCTTCTAAGTGTATGTTTTGATTTTCCTTGTCACCATAGTAACTTTCTATGGTCAAATTTTTTTCTGTTGTTTGCTCATTTTTCCAGCCTATTACTTGACTTTTAAAACTCTTGTTAAAGTAGGTCTCTGATTCCAGGTTGGAGGGCCCACTATCTCAAGCTTCAGTGGTTTTGTTCAGCAGTTTTCAGAGATGCTTTGAGGGATCTAAAAGTTTTCAGTTCTTCCAAGATAGTACAATCTAAGAAGAGGTGTTTGTTGCTCTCCTTGCCTGGGCTCTGGTCTGTGAGTGACCACAAATATTCTTTTCTCTCCTAGGTCTGTGACAAGAGTCCCTGCTCCACTGTGGCCACAAGCTCTGGTATGTTAGTGCTCCTCCTTGTCTTGGGACTGCCACCCAGAACTGTGACCCACATTCAAGGATGGGTAAAACAACAGAGTTCTGCCTCAGTGCTAGCAAAAAAAAAATACCCCTGTAATGTCCTTCTGACCAATTGTTTGACCCCCTTACTGTCTGTTGGCTGAGACCTCAGAAGCAGCAGATGCTGCTATTGCTGTTGCTGATTCAGTGGTTCCTAAGGCCTGCTCCTGGTTTGCTGGCTCAGGGATGTGCTTGTGTGGCCTGTACTGGACTGTGCTCCACCAAAACCCAGGCGTGACAGACTTTTATCACTGATCTTCTAAATTGTCTTTGGTATTTGTAGGCTGAGAAGTCTGGAAACTACCACTACTGTCACTTATTCAATTGTGCCAAGACCTGCTTCTAGTTTTCTGGGGCCAAGGTAGTGTTGGCACAGCCTACACTGGATTATGCTTTACTCTCACCCTGTTGTAACAGAGCTTTCCTGCTAACCTTCCTAGTTGCCTTGGGCTGGAAAATGGTTTCACTCCATCTTTTTGTGGGTTCTGCTGCTCTACAATTTGTTTAGAGTCATTATTTAAAGATATTTGGAGGGGTTTGGGGGAGAGCTCAGACAAGTCTCTGCCTTTACTCCGCCATGTATGCTCCACCTCTATCAATTCATTTTTTCAATGAAAGCTATAATAGAATATTAGGTGCCTGAAAGATTCTATGATTACCCCCTCTTTTTTAAATGAGAACCTATAGCTACTAGTTGGTTAACACAAATACCTAAATTACTAGATTGCAGTTCCAAATTGATTTAGAATTGGGTTCAACATGCAGTTTTCTAAGCACCATGAAATGATCACTTAAATTTTTTAACTGGGAATCAAAGGATGGATTATGGGGGCAAGGAGAATCAAAGACAAGGAAGTATAGATGTAGTATTAAGGCACAAATTTTACTGGTCCACAGATAAATAGACATAAATGGTACAGATGAACACCTTGGTGTCCAACAACGATGATTTTGCATATAAAATATAGACTAAAAATTAAGTCCATCTTGACTTCCACTTTATCTAGAAACTGTTTGTTTTTTTTTTGTCTTAATGAACAATTTTTCCCAAGGGATTAATTATACTATGCCATTGATTAGATTTCATCATTCTAATTATTATAACATAAGGTTAATCTTATTTAAGTTTGGTGCTCTTTTGTTATATGAATGCTCAACTGTTTGACAGCAGAAGTATTGGTCTTTTACAGGGCCAAAATTAGAGTATACTAATTTAAAACCCAAAGTTATTAAGAGTTGTCTGAAGGAGACTAGAAATCTACCTTCTTGAGGAAACACCATCAAAAACACTAAAATGATATAATAAATATAATAAGTACAAATTCAGTTTAAAATGATCATTTCAAAGGGCTTCTTTCAAAAAATGTTCAATTAAAAAAATATACTGTATTCTCAAATATAAAATTATCATATCTATAAGAACAAGAGCTAGCACCTTTTTGATGTCCATTTTTGTATTGCCAGAGAGAAAGATTTTTGATATAGGATAGACGTTAAGCCTAGGCCTATTTGTCCTGAAACACCCCTTATCTTACCCCATTGTACAATATAGCAAAAACTCACCCAGTGTTCAATAAAGATCAGCTTATTTTATTTGGAGACAAAGTTCATTATAAGAGTATGCAGACAGCAAATAAAATTTATGGCTAAGTGATGCCAGTTTCTGAGGCAGCAGTGAGGTTAAGAAGGAGAGGGACTAACTTCCTTCATCTCAATAGGACCCCAAAATCTAACCAGGCAGTTCATTAATGAAGCAGGTGAGTAAACAGAATAAAAGCAGCCTTACATTACAATCAGCTGCCCATTGGAACTGGCGTATGTGTGTATATTCCCAGCTCTGTAATCTCCCCTAGGGAATCAAAAGGTCTCTGCTCCTTCTGAGAAGTTACTGCCTTCAGTGATCTTTCAGATCCTATCTTTCTCATGAACATGGTTGATAATAATGGGCCACCCTTATAAAAGAAAATAAGCAAAAATAAAAACAAAAATAAATCCCCTGTTGAATTAGTGTACTAGATGATTTTTAAATTCAGCAAAAAAAACCCAGCAATATCACTTCTAGGTTTGTATCCCAAAGAAATCATACAAATAGGAAAAAGACCCACTTGTACAAGAATATTTATAGCAGCTCTTTTTGCGGTGGTAAAGAATTGGAAATTGAGGGGATGCCCATCAGTTGGGAAATGGCTGAACAAGTTGTGGCATATGAATGTAATGGAATACTATTGTACTATAGGAAATGATGAGCAAGCGGACTTCAGAGAAACCTGGAAGGACTTATATGAACTGAAGCTGAGTGAAATGAGCAGAATCAGGAGAACACTGTACAAAGTAAAAGCCAAATTATGCATTGACTAACTTTGATAGATTTATATCTTCTTAGCAATGTAAGGATCTCAGAGAATGCCAAAAGATTCACGATGGAAAATGCTGTCTACATCCAGAAAAAGAACTATGGAGTCTGAATGCAGATCAAAGCATATTATTTACTTTCTCTTGTTTTTTTGTTTTTGTTTTTGTTTTTGTTTTGTTTTGTTTCTTCTTTGTCATGGTTTTTCCCATTGGTTCTACTTCTTTACAACATGACTAATGTGAAAATTAGTTTAATATGAATACATATGTAGAGCCTATATCAATTTGCACACTGTCTTGGAGTGGGAGGAGGGGAGAGATGGGTAGAAAATTTGGAACTCAAAATCTTATGGAAGTGACTGTTGAAAACTAAAAATAAATAAATGTATTAATTTAAAAAAAATTGTGTAACCCCCAGTAAAATTCTTCAGGAATATTAACAAAAAAGTATCATAATTAATGTTCTTGAAAGCTCATATGAATTAATTTTGTTGTTTCAGGGCTATAAAGGAATGGTGTCCCAAACAATAAATTGTAATGTCTGAGATATTTTATAGTATTTCTGAAATATAAATCACTATGCAAATGTCTTATAACAATGTCTTGAACAAAGACAATGCAGATTTTAATTTAATTTAAATAGTTAGATTTTTCATTTGGATTGAATTCTATGGCAACACTCATGATATTAAACATATAATTAGTTTTGTTCTTCTGAACTATGTCTCCAAACTTATGGATACATAATAATGCAGGATAAAAATTTGTAGCAAATTAATTTGATTTTTAATATTTTATCAGGAATGTCCTCTGTTGTTCAACTTGATTTTTTTCTTGTACCTCTTCATAGATAGATGTTTTCTGCTGTTGAGGATGATTCCATATACAATGATACAACACATTTCATTGTGCCTGTCACATCAACTTATATAGTATTTGATGACTGATGCAATTTGATATGACTTATAATAAAGTAATGACTGAAATATATATGTATATATATATACAGATACACACACATACACATATACATATACATATACATATATATATATATATATATATATATATATATATATATATTCCAAAGAGGAGAGAGAGAAAATACTTGTTTTAAAGGAAAAAGTGCCTTCGTATTCTATTCAACAGTACAACTGGAGCTAATGATAGAAACTGATTTAAAAAAAAAGGGTGACTCTCCTATTCAGTATTTCATACTTTTTATTCTATAGTTATTAATGAGATATAATATATAAAACAATAGAAGCTGTAGAAAAAAACCTTCCACTGATTTAAGATTTTTAAGAATAGATAATTGATCTGGATAGTCTAGGTCCCAACATATCAAGTTAGAGAGAAAATTAATACTGCTCTGGAGTGACCATTCATTTTTTGATAAACATTGTAAGATAAACAATATACAGAAATTTGGGGTATGATGACTATTAGAGATCTATCCTTTTAGAATTATCATTTTGACTTATGTTTTTCGAATCAAATTTCTATGGTAGTATTATTTGTATATGACATTTCTTGGGAATCAGGAGTTTGTTTTTTTACTTCTTGTTGCATCCCCATCATTTCTATTTACTGTTTATAAAGGGAAGTTGTCCAATTTAGGGTCTATAGAAAGGGAAAAACCTTAGGACTAGTCAGATATGGTAAAATCTTTTAGAATTATTTTAGTATTTTTGTTAGTGTCAATCCTAATAGGAATCAGCAAAATCTGACTAAAAATGTGGAAATTGAACTGAGTCCTAGCTCTTAGACATTTGTTCCAGAAAGGCAAAGTGATCTCAAAGACTTTCTGGAACAGAATCATCCAGTAAACAAATACTCAATGAGACACTGTTGCTGAAGAAACATTGATTTTAATCTTATGGCAGTAACCTCTGGTTATGTTCAATTCTATTCAATTTAATTCAGTTCAACATAAATTACCACATCCATATCCAGGCTATTTGCCTGTAAGAGCCTAGGATACAGGGGTGGGGGAAAATATCATGGCCCTCAAGGATGTTTTAGTTTCCTGGGTACTAGTTGATAAACTTTAATTTCCACAAGTATGTATTTCAGTATATATTGATAATAATAGCTGGCAAGTCTATAGCGTTTTTAAGCTTTTTAAAGAACCTATATGCATTAGATTTATCATGTCAGACCTCGCAACCACCCTTTTAGATATATAGTAGAAATATTATCATCTCCATTTTATTCAAAAGGCAGCTGAGATTTGGAAAATTGATTCGACTTATTGATAGTTGTGTAGCTAGTAAGTATCAAGAGCAGGATTTGAACTCTCCTCTCTCCTCACAAGTACAGCACTCAATTTACCACAGAACTCTTTTTTCCATGCAAGGGAGTATTTGACATATTTACAAAAAAAGTACTAATAGAAAATAGAGTATGATGCAGCAAAGGAAAAACTAAGACAAATTACTCTAAGAAAAATATGAAATAGGAGAGAACACTTTCAGAAAATAGTGTGAGAAAAGGCTTCAGGGAGGAAGATCCTTAAAGAAAGAGAAAGAGAAGCAAAGATGATAAAATAATACATTCTAGGAAGGAGAATAGTCTGCAGAGTGAAGATGATGGCACATCAAACTTGGTGAACCAATACTAACACATTTTGCCTGGAAAACAGAAGAGTAGTTTAAAAGAGATAATAAGATCAGAAGAGTTTCAGGTAGATGGAGGGCTTTAAATAATACTTAAGGAAATTATATTTTTCCTAGAAATAAAAGAGGGTTTAGTGAATGATTGAAGTTGTTGTTATTTTTTTGTTTTGTTTTGTTTTGTTTTACACAAGAATAACATAATCAGATTGTGCTTTAGAAGATTATTTCGTTTGTGGCTATGTGAAGGATGAACTGGTGAGGGCAGAAACTGGAAGCAGAGAGATAGATTACAAAGTTCTAGAGTAATGAGAATGTGATGAGAGGTGATAAGAATCTAAACTAGAATAGATATATAGAGAAATGAAAAAGCTGAGAGGGAAGGAAAGTGATGAGACAATTAGAAAAGTGGAACAGGAGTTCAAGGCAGAGATTAAAGCTGGGTAGGGAATCATCTGTACAGAACTGATAACTGAATCTAGCCCTGAGTCCTTCTCTGATCTTTAGTCACACATCTCCAGTTGCTCACTGAACATCTTTGAATGAATGTTCTGCAACAACCACAAATCCTCTATGCACCTCTCAAAGTCTGCCCTTCTCCCTTACTTCCCTATTTCTCTTGAACACCATTATTGTTCTGCTCATCCAAACATGCGTAATCTCAGAACCATTGTTGATGCTTGTTTACTTTCATCTCTTCAAACTCAAATTATTGCCAACTAATTTCTC
Source organism: Vombatus ursinus (assembly GCF_900497805.2). Taxonomy (NCBI): domain Eukaryota; kingdom Metazoa; phylum Chordata; class Mammalia; order Diprotodontia; family Vombatidae; genus Vombatus; species Vombatus ursinus. The sequence goes on along the minus strand of NW_020950792.1, from coordinate 9,276,703 downwards.
CATCTGTCATACCTCCTTCTATCTTTCTATAAAAGGTCTGAACATGTCACCTTCCTTTCCAAAAAAATTTCACAGACTCATCTTGATATCCATTTGAATGCTTGCTCAGTAACTGACAAACTTGCCTTCATTTTAAACCTTTTCTTTTCTCATATTTTCCAGTACTCATTGAGATTTTGATCTTTCCTGATGATACTCCATCATTTAATGGTCATGACAACAACAGAGTTGGAATATATCTTATTTCCCAATGGCATTTCCAGATTATTCTCTTTCCACCACCTTTCAGCAAGTTCTCCTTCTTAGATGTTTACACTATTTAAATTTACCACTTAATGTAAGTCCTGGTGGTTGTTATGAATAGACACCCAATATGTTCTCCATCTTTCCTCAATAAGTTCATTTCTTGGCTCACACACTTTCTCAACTGTCCAATTCCAGCTTTCTTTTTAAGAGACTTTACCATATATATGTATACTTCCTCAAATATTCAAATATCCTCATTCCTCAATTGATTCAGTTCTCATAACATCCTCCTAAAGTTTACTTCAGTAACACACACATAATGCTCATGATTTTTCCTTACTCACCTGTATTCCATTTCTATGTTCATGAACTTTAAAGGTACTTTATCTGAACATAGCATTTTATTATTACACATTTCACTGTTTTATGACCCTTAGCCATCTTCTTCATTCTCACTTTGGCTTCCACTCTCCATTCCTCTATTCTTTCCCAGGTTATCACCTTTGCACTGACTACAGCATCCTCCTTTCCCATCTCATCCTAGCTATCATCTGGGGGCATGGTTCCTGTGGAAAAAGGACCAGCCTTCCTCACCAAAGGCTGATCATTTACCACTTGAACAAACAAATCAGACTACCTGAAGGAACAAATCACTCTCCATCGGAATAGAAGTTGCCTCCAACAGAATTGCTTCTTTCAGAGAACTCAACATGCTCTAGACAAATAATACCCTCACCAACACTTTGACCACCATCTCCCCTCATATCATGATGGAGAAAGTTCAGGACACTGAACAAAAGAGATATTGGAAAAGTAATGCTTCTAGCCCTTTGTCTGCTGCTATAATCCTGAAAAACAACCCCTGTGGAAATGAGTCTTGACACCTGCTCTTGTAGGTGCAACAATAACATCTGTTGAAGACCCAGAATTTAAAGTCTTTGCTGCCAAAGTCCTTGGCTCTGTCAAATAATTCAACAACAGAAACTGGTATCATTTTATGAGTAGAAATGACATTAAATAAGAATTGACAACAGCTTTGTTGTTCTTTCCTGAGGATAATGGAACATTTCTGTCTGACACTCAGCTGAAATCTTCCATGGTAGTGTCTCACTTACCAAAATTTGATCTCATTTAGAACAGGAAATGCCTTACTTTACTATATGTATACAAAGAACTTAGCACAGTGTTTTGGACATATTAAGTATCCATCTATTCATTCATGCTTCTGACCATAGATGGAGAAAGTTACAAAACTATAGTTACTGAGACTACCATAAATTTATGTTATATAATCTTAACTGGGGCCCTCATTGTAGCCTGGCAATTCCTTTTCATTTCTCTAATAGATTCTCATTCCCCTTCACCAAATTTTTTTTAAACCTTCTCTTCTCTCCTCAAGCTTCTTAACACATTCCCTCTCCCAACTTCTTAGCTGAAAATCTCATATTAAAAAAAAAAGCCTCTCAGCGAGAGAGAATTACTTTTTCTCCTCTCCTCATCTTATATTTCTCAGACATCTGCCCCCACTAACTCTTTCTTCATCTTTATCTCTTGTGAGGAGGTAGTTTTTCTCTTTGCTAAAGCAATACCTCTACCTGCATCCTTAAGCCTATCCCTTCCCATCTTTGCCAGCAGAATGTTTCTTTTATCATCTACATTCTCTCTCTAATCTTTATTCTCCCCCCATCTATTGGCTCCTTTCCTGCTGCTTAGAAACATGCCCATGTCTCTTCCATCCACAACAAATACAAAAAACAAACATTCAAAAAAAAAGACCCTTATTTGATCATAATATGCCTAATAGCTATCATTTTATATTCTACATCTCTACTCCTCTTTTTGGCTAAATTCCTAGAGAAAGCCATCTACATCTACCATCTACACTCACTGAATCTGCTTTCTATTTTCTCATTGATTCTAAATCATACTGAATTTTCTTCCAGCCTCATTAGACTTAAACTGCTATCTTCAAAGTCATGAATGATCTCTTATCTTAATTGAAACTTCTAATGGCCTTTTCTCAATACGTATCCTTGACCTCTCTGCAACCTTTGACACTTGCTCAATCTCTTCTTCTAGATATTCTTTCCTGTCTAGATTTTCATAACTCTACTTTCTCATGGTTCTCCTACCTGTTCTACCATTCTTCAATATCCTTTGCTTATTATTCATCCAAATTATATCCATTATTCATTGGTATCTTCCAACACACTATCCTGGGTCCTTTTCTCCTCTCATTCATAATATGTCACATAGTATTCTCATCAGCTCCCATGGGTTCAATTATCATTTCTAATCAGTTGATTCCCAGATATATATACCCAGTCAAATTTTGCATCACCAGTCACCAATAAGTTCAAAATAAGCCTTCATCCCCCAAATACTAGTACCTTCCCTTTAATGTTACAACATCTTTCTCTGTCTCTGTCTCTATAAATGTGTGTATGTGTATTATGTATGTATGTATGTGCATATGTATGTGTGTGTGTGTGTTTTAGGTACACAATGCTTGGCTTAATAAATGTTTCTTTTCTTTTCTTTTTTTTTCCAGGCAATTGGTGTGAAGTGACTTGCCCAGGGTCACACAACTAGTGCCAAGTGTTTGATCCGAGGCTAGATTTTAACTCAGGTACTCCTGACTTCAGGGCCAGTGCTCTATCCACTGAGCCACCTAGATGCCCCCAATAAATGTTTCTTGATTGATACAAGTTAAATACAATTTATTATTTTTCTTTTTGCTATTTGAGAGCCTCCACAATCTGTCTCTAACTTATCTTTTGAGTCATATTTCTTGATATATAACCCTTCATCATTGCTTCACAAATGCTACTTCCCCTACTTAATATTATGATACATTTTATTGGAAAGAACATTTAATTTTGTGTTTACTGTATCTTCACTACATAATCTTGCTGTGTTTGGGCAACCTGAACTTCCTTGGTCAAATGTTCTCATGAATGTTCAAACAGAATGTGAACTGAGTGTGTCATTAGATCCACATATTGAACGTTCTCATTTGTAATGCCTTATAACCTGCTCATACCCCCATGTACCTTTGCATTGCCCTTTGAGTGATCATCAAAATTAATTCTTCAGGGAATGTCTCAGAGTCATATGATATCACTATATTTTAAAATTATTGGTGTACTTTTCAATCAATTTTAAATATAAAATGAGACTTGCCCACAAAAATCTGACTATTAATTTTAGATAATTGAACTTCAGGTCCTTGTTACTTAGAGGATGTGCACCACAACTGAAAAAGCCCAGAAAGGTAATGTCCAACTTTTGGTTGTCATACTACTAAATATTATTAATTAACATGCATTCCACTAAAAAAAAGGACTGAAGGTATATCATTCAGGCCACATATTCAAAGAAACAAATCTACCGATCTCTCATGCTTTGAATCATTAACATTAATGTATAGGCACAGAGCCTGAAGAAGATAGAGGTTTTATTTCAATGTGTACCACATATATCCTGCACTTAAAAGCCTTCATCAATAATATAGTCATTAACTTCTACTGTGTTAGTAATTTATTGATAAATGATGCTTTGGAAAATAATATCAGAAAAAAAACATACCAAAAAGATTAACTTTTGGAAGGCTCGCAGACAGGGAAATCTAATTACAATTGAATGGTTTCAAATTGCCATCAAAATTTATATATGCCTTTGAGAAGAGACAGCTCTAATGTGAACTGTACCAATATATTGGATTTGGAGCATGCTATACTAAAAAATTAAAAAAAAGCATAATCAAGGAAAGGACATTTAAATTTGAGTCCCAGCACAACTCCTGAATTGGTTAATGATTTTGGCAAGGCATTTAACCCATTTGTATTTGTTTTCCCAGATGTAAAATTAGAAGATAGGATGAAATATCTTAAATTCCTCCTATTTCTAGTAATTTGTAAATCATCACATGCAACTGCCTCATTTTACAGATGAGAAAATGGAGGCACAAGTGAAAAATGGCTTGCCAATGGTCATACAGAGAATGTGACAGAGAGATGCCTCTGAATAGAGGCTTTAAAAAGAGCACTGTAGAAGTCAGAAAAATAAAGGAGGTAAAAGGGAATTTCCAGATTCAGGGGGAATGAAAGACTTACACAACTTTGACACTGGTTTCTGAAGGGCAAACTGGGCCTGATTCAAAATTTTCTGATAGAGGTAGTGAGAGTGGGAAAGGACTTGGAAGGTGGTTTAATTTAGTCTTTGGGGTTTAGAAGTGTTGCTTTTAATGGATTTTCCTGATTTATCCTATCTTTCTTTTTGAAGTAAATTGTCTTTTTTTAAAATTGTTACTATGAGATTTTATGGTTCTGTGTGTGTGTGTGCATGTGTGTGTGTGTGTGTGTGTGTGTGTGTGTCTGTGTGTGTGTATTGGAATGCAAGGAAGATAGAGCCTCTGTTTTCATTGGTAAAAGAAATTCCAAAGGAAGAAGCTTCCTTTGCCAGTGGAAATAGGCATTTTCTCTTCAACTTACAATTTTAAATAGTTGCCTTGTGTCACTGAAAGATCAAATATTTTGCCCAGGGACATATATGTGCCAGTTAGTATCCTCTGTCACAAGCTATGCTATATTTTGATAATTTGTTTTTATTTGTATGTATACTCTATATTTATTCTGCATAATAATATACATATATAGATGTATGTGTAAATACACGCACATACACACACACCTCTATAAACACTTATATATACACATACATATATGTACCCATGCATTGTATATAAGTTCATACAGAATAAATTATAAAGAGAATAAATACAAATCAAAACAAAGTAGCAAATATAGCATGGTTTATGACAGAGGATACTAGCAGGCACGTATGTGTCTCTGGGCAAGATATCTGATCTTTTAGTGTCACATGGCAATTCTCTAAAACTGTAGATTACAGAGCAGGTAACACTGTGTGTGTGTGGACAGAGAGAGAGAGACAGAGAGAGAGAGAGAGCTTAATAAATGCTTCTGGAATGGTTTATTGATTGATATGTCAAAGCAGGGACTTTAACCACTTCTTCTTGGTTCTGACATTAGTTTTCTATCTACTAATCCCTGCTCTTTACAATGTAATAGCTATATGATTAATATAGCACCTGATCATGGGGAAAATTAAGAATGAGTGATTGTTCAGAGCACTGATTCATGTTGATATGGACCCCAGATTTGACTCTAGTTGTAATGAGTTGTACTGTTCTGTTCACTGATGAAACAAACTCAGAGTAGTTCTAGCCCACATAATTGGTCACCCAACCAAGACTGGAAAGTAAGTATACTAACTCATTAGTATGAGATAATTTCCACTGAAATATTCTTAATGTTTGGTCCTAACAACCATGTATTTTCCCTTATCAATTCATCAATTAACAAGCATTTATTAAATACCTACTATGTGCTAGATATTGTGCTAAGTATTGAGAATACAAATGCAAAGGAGAAAACAAACCCTACTTCCAAGCTTATGTTTTAATAGATAACTCAGGAAGTGTATAAATATAAGAGAATGCTTACACATAACACATAAAGTAATTAAATATAAAGTAATTTGGGAGTGAGTAGAGGAAAGGGAAGTGATTACTATACATGGTGATGCTTGGGCTCCATATTGAAAAAGAGGACTCTAAAAAGTAAATGAAAAAGCAGTCTAGTTATATAAGGTTGCTAGAGCAAAGACACAGAAACAAAGGATGGAATATTATGTATGAAAGAGAAAAATAAGTTCAATTTGACTAGATCCCAGAATGTGCGATGACAAAAAGATAGGCTGAAATCATGTTGTGGAGAGCTTTAAATGTTAAATGGAGGAATTTTAATTTTATCTTAGAAGTAAGAAGAAACCACTGGGGTTGGTTGAGTGGGACAATGGTTAGATCATATCTACACAAGAGGAAACTCACTTTGTCAGCAGTGTGTAAAAAGGTCTAGAGCGGTGAGAAACTTGAAAGAAGGAGAATAATCAGGAGGTTTTTGAAATAATCCAGGTGAACTTCTAGGGCTATATCCCAGAAATCATAAAAACAGGAAAAGGATTCATATGTACAAAAACATTTATAGCAGCTCTTTTTGTGGTGGCCAAGAATTGGAAACTGAGGGGATGCCCATCAATTGGGGAATGACTGAACAAGTTGTCGTATATGAATATAGTGGAATACTATTGTGCTATAAGAAATGAAGAGCAGGCAGACTTCAGGAAAACCTCGAAAGACTTATATGAACTCATGCTGAGTGAAGTGACCAGGAGAACATTGTACACAGTAACAGCCACGTTGTGTGATGACTGACTTCGATAGACTTAGCTCTTCTCAGCAATACAAGGATCAAGACAACTCCAAAAGACTCATGATGGAAAATGCTATTCACATGCAGAGAAAGAACTATGGAGTCTCAATGCAGAAGGAAGCATACTATTTGCTCTCTCTCTCTCTCTCTCTCTCTCTCTCTCTCTCTCTCTCTCTCTCTCTCTCTCTTTCTTCCTCTTGCTTCTTTCTTGTCGTTCCTACCATTCATTCCAATTCTTCTTTACGATACGATTAAAGTGAAAATATATTTAATAAGAATGTATATGTAGAGGGACAACTAGATGGTGCAGTGAATAGAGCACCGACCCTGAAGTCAGGAAGACCTGAGTTCAAATCCAGACTCAGACCAAACTTCACACTTACTAAATCTGTGACCATGGGCAAGTCACTTAACCCCAATTGCTTAAAAAAATTAAAAATAATAAAGAATGTATATGTAGAGAATGTATATGTATCAGATTGCATGCCATCTTGGGGAGGGGGAAAGGAAAGGAGGGGGAGAAAATTTAAAATTCAAAAGCATACGGAAGTGAATGTTGAAAACTAAAAATAAATTAATTAATTGTAAAATTAAAAAAAAAAAGAAATAATCCAGGTGAGAGCTAATGACAACCTGGTTTAAAGTGTTAGCTGTGTAAGAGGAGAGAAAGGAACTGATGTGAGAGATGTTGGATATATATGCACATAAAAGCATTTAGTATAATTTTGTGAGTGCTATAGAGACCTGAAATTGGAAAGTTCATCAAACTTCAGAACCTTATGGCTGACTAGTCTAGCATCCTCATTTTATATATGAAAGAAGAGAAGTCTATAGGGGCAAAAATGACCAAGTCAAAGTGACAAAGCTAGTAATTTGCAATGCCAAGATTAGAATCTTCATCTCAATTTCTAATCCACTGTTTTGTCTGTTTCCTTATGACTCAGAGATCAACTTCACTGCCTTGGTTATTAAATGCAATATCTAAATTGTGGAATAAATACTACTAGTACTGTTGAATATTTTGTTTAAATTAGGGCCCATGAGAAATGATGGAATATTAGAATTCGAACATTATAACAATGAGACTATTCATTAGATAAGAAATTATGACACAAAATTTATAAACTCTTGTCATTATTATCCATTGCTGTCATTAAAAGTTCTCTCTGCAATCTAGGATGGCACTTTTATGTATTTGCCCATTTAAGCAAAATAATCACTAACTAACTGGTTCTTATAGTTAACAATCCAATGTTTGTGTAATAACAATTATGAGTGAGAAATGACACAATAAACCATAGAAATATGAAACATGTTCTTAGCATTATCACTGAATAAGGTGTATAAGGAAGTTATAAATAATAGTTGTATAATTATAATTTTGCAACAAAAATGAACATCAACCATATTCCATTTGCAGAGATTAAACTAAAATTCTATTTTGATGAAGCTTCATAGTTATGTGGAAATGACTGTTGGTTCTTGAAGGCTATTCTTAGAGAACAGGTGTTGAGTCCTATGCCTTATCAAACTGGAAATGTTTTGAATGTGGGCCTACTTTTGCAGTCTGTTTTTTGAGGATCAATCCAGCAAGATTCAAAAAGGCATAATGTCTAAGTGATATGTATATATTTATATTTATACATATTTGCCCACAAAAATACTAATAGAAAGATTGCATGCAACCTTGAAAATAAAGTACATACTCTAACAAAATTGCAGCTTTGTTGAAGTATTTAATTAGGGCCACAACAAAATACTCCAAAAATATAATGACCAAGCATGGTCCCAAAGAAAAGATATGAGAACATACCTCCACCTGCTTCTTTGCAGAGATGGAGGAATAAGGATTTTGAAACACTGTGAATGAAAAACTTTTCTGACATGTAGGTTAGTTTTGCTGAACTATTTTTTTTTTCTTTTCTCTTTATTGTTATACAGAATTGCTCTTAGGGAAGGGAAGAAAGGTGATACATTGGGAAATGTTCATGATGCAAAAACCAAAGCTATTGATAAAATATATTTTAATAAGAAATAGATGTATTAAGCACTGAATTAGGTGTTTAGCATTACCATTATGGATTTTACTAAGGAAAAGACAGGAAAATGAAGTACTGTAACTATAATGTGTAATATGTAAGCACATTAAAGAGTTAACAAAGCATATGTTGGGATAGATTTTTATTATGGGGCATCAGAGAAAACAGCATGGAAATGTTAGAATTTAATTAGATTTTAAAGGATTGTAAGAATTCAGCCAATGAATCAACAAGTATTTATGAAGTACTTAGTATGAATGAAGTCTGGCCTAGGCACTGGAGATACAAGTACAAAGAACAAAACAATCCCTACTCTTAAAGAGTTAATATTTTAATGGGGAAGATAACAAATGCATATATAAATATATACTGCAGAAATAAAAAATGAATAAATAGTAATATATTATGAAGTAGTTAAATACAAGGTGGATTAGGAGAGTAATAACAGAGAACTGAAAAAAGCTTTCTTGAATAACATAGTACTTGCGGTGTGGCTCTTCAATAGGTAAAAAGAAGAAAGGGGAAGGCATTTAAGGCATGTGGAACAGTTTGAGCAAAATAATACAGGTTTAAGAACATAGGATGCATAGGTGGAAGTGGCAGCAGAACGTCTTTTGGTTTACCTGGAGTATAGAATGCCTGAAAAGGTTAAATATATAAATCATTAAATACATATATGATATTTTACAAAAACCAAAGTCTGTCCTTTTTGTTTTGGTAAACTATACATTTAGAATGTGACTACATAGGAAGTGAAAGTTTTGATTTGATTTAGTCACTTGGCTTGTTAGTGTGGAAAGGTTTGGACGTGAATCATGATTCTCTTTTCCCATCCTGTGTGTTTAATGGCAACATGAACTGAAAGCATATTTGGAGATCCCTGAAGGTGCTGATTTGCAACAAAAAAAGCTTATTTGACCAGGTCTAGGTCAGTGAAGTTTGAATGTTGCCTAACTTTATCTAATGTGCTAAAATGTTGAGTAGCATACAGCAGGCTTGACTGATATTCAACAAATTGAAAATAAGAAACCCTGCAGAAAGAGAAAAGACATCTAAGAAATGTATGATCAGAAAGAATGGACTGGTCATGTCAAAAAGAGGGGAGAAATTTCATAAATTTTCAAAGTTTTTTTTTAAATACATTTAATTTATAGATATAAATACATTTATAAAGTATTTTATTGTTCTTTTTAAAATTATTTTGAAAATTTTCTGTACATACAACTATTAATTACTATAACTCAAATATCCTTGGGCAGCCTTCATATATCATTGGTTTCCTTACAATATCAAGAGAAATCATAGCAAGTTTCCAACTCTTTGGGTTTTCAATGTATTGTGAATTTATGTGAATACATGGACAGAAGATGAACAAGCACACATGAATGAATTATGACATCATTGGAAGGAAGAATATCCATATAAATGAGACCATAGTTCAAATGAAATATTGTGAAAATAAGGTTTACCAGATTCAACAAAAGCCTTAATAAATTTAGGCCTTTGGAGCAAATACATTAACACTTTAAGGCAAATATATTAAAACCTTTAAGCTCTATTATTACTGGAGTAATGCATGACTTTTTTGAAATTAGAGGAAATGGTTCACATAGCCAATGTATTTTCTAATGTGAGTCTGAAGTCGTCTTTTGGTAGGCAAGGTTTCCCTGCACATAGTTTTATGACCAAGGAGTTTATCTAAAGTACAAAAAGATGAGCATATAAAATTTTACAGCAACCTTTGAAGCATAGCATGATGCATTTAAGAAGCATAATGGGTTATTCTCTGGCTTTCATATGATTAACCATCCCTAAGGCAAGAATTTCCCTAAAAGTCTATTCTGACAACTGCCTTCAATATGCTTGGATTAGATATCAAGATGGTCTCTTGCCAAATGACTCCATCCTGCTGAATGAGATGTGAACAGAAAAGAACATTCATTTTCTCTTCCTGATGAAACCTGCCTCAAATTGCTTTGCATAATTCATGAAAAATGGCCTTAGTGAGACCAGACTATCTCTGTGTATTTATAAGCCCTAATGCTGGGCCATGAATCCTGTTTTAGCAAAATAATAAAAAGGTGATGATCCTTCTCCTTGAACTCCAGACTGTTCTTCGATCCTTCCTATGGGAACTGTATAATACCTTTCCTAAATTATAATTTCACAAAAGTAATTGCTAAAGATTTATGCCTTCATTTCACATGCTTTTTCTAGTGCCAAATGATAACCTACACTTTCTTCTTTATTTCTGAAATGTTCCTTCATTTTAACATGAAACATTACATCAGTTACCTAATCCAACCTGAGGTACAAAACTTTTTTGACACAGTTTCTCTCATGTATAAGACTTTAGAGTCAGACATTATTTGTTTACATTATAATAGTCACAACTCATTTTGGAAATTAAAATAAAACAGAATTCGGTGATATTTAAAATGGAAGTAAAATGAGGCTGGTGAATGTATTTGGTTGGGAAGTAGAAAACCTGGGTTCAGACCCCAACTTGGTCATTAGCAAGTTATGTAGCCTTAAGGACTTTATAATCCTTCTGACCCTCAGTTTTCTCAAAAATTGAGGAGACTGGATTAGGTAACTTCTAACATTCTGATTTTTGAGGCTATGTTATGATAGTCAAAAATTGAATAATGATTTTTCCCTACCTACCATTACTTAACCCTCTGGTCTAGTAATGACAGTTCTTATTTTATATACCTCTAATATAAGTGTAGCTTTGCCCATTTGGCAAATAAGAAGACTAAATAAATTGGAGGTATGATTGCTAATTAATATCAAGATCCAGATTTGAACTAGATGTGATTGCTAAGCCCTTTGAAGTTCATTGCTTTTTATTTTGAAAATTTTCTGTACATACAACTACTAATTACTATAACTCAAATATCCATGGGCAGCCTTCATATGTCATTGGTTTCATTACAATATCAAGGGAAATCATAGCAAGTTTCCAACTCTTTGGGTTTTCAATGTATTGTGTATATAAATTGTTAAATACATATATGATATTTTACAAAAGCCAAAGTCTGTCCTTTTTGTTTTGGTAGACTACACATTTAGAATGTGACTACATAGGAAGTGAAAGTTTTGATTTGATTTAGTCACTTGGCTTATTAGTGTAGAAAGTTCATTACTTTTTACTATGATTCTCTGTTTAGGTGAATGTTTATGGATGGTGTCTTATTGGTTAGAGAACCTGATTGAAAGGTGTGGCAAACCCCACTCTTTATACAAGAAATTGCAGTGATGAAATCTAATACACATGATTAATAAACTAGATTATTTTCCAAACATCATTTACAATCCTCATTTTGATGATTTGGCTTTGCTAGCTTAAGTATTATCTGGGTTCTGTTATAATTGTATTAGGAAGTGAGTGGATCATCAGAACTACATAAATATATTACTTGACTTGAAGTTCTGAAACACTAATCTTAAGGAATTTTCTCTAACTTTCTTACTTTGTAAGGAAGTACCTATGTGGTGTAGATGTGTCTATTCATGCAAACCAATTTTGTCTATCTTAATAAGTGCCGAAACATGTTTTGTTTTGTTTCTGAAGATATTTGTCAGAGATCTCAAAAAGGCATGTCCTTAATTTGGGTTTCAAAGATTACTGGTTTTCAGAAAATGAGTCAGCATGATAGAAGGGAGAGAGTACTGGTTGAGGGGACTTGAATCCTAGCACTACTTCCTATCTGTGTGGCATTGAGTAGGTCACTTAACCTTTCTGTGTCTCACTTTCCTCATATTTCAAATGAAAAAGCTGAACAGATGGTACCTAAGGTCCCTTCTAGCTCTAAATCTATGACATGAAGTATAATAAATTTTCAAAATATTAATTTGGCTTCTCAAGTGATCCAACAGTGATATAACCTAACTTAGGTCCTCATAGAATATACCTAATTGATTATGTTTTTTATTTTATTATTGATATAAATGCTTAATGAATCTTATTTTTCCAAATATGGACATTTTAAAAATAGCTCCTATTTATACATGATTTCAAATTTGCAAAAAATTTACTTTTGATATCTCATTTGATCCTCAACACAGCCCTGTGAAGTAGATGCTATTATTATATCTATTTTACAGATGAAGAAACTTGTTCAGAGAGATGAAGAGAATTTCCCAGAGTTATATATTTAGTAACACATATGCCCTCAGGTTATATGAATTCATGCTTTTCTGACTACTTCCAACATTCTATCACTATGCCACACTACCTCAAGTTCTCTGCCTTCCATAAATAGTATTCATTGTCTTACATCTAACAGGGGAGGTAACATGGCAAAATGAAATAAGAGTGAGGCTAGGAGACTGAAGGGAACTGTGTTCAAATATAATCTCTACTTTCACTCTTAGTGTAACAAAGAACAACTCATTTGATCACCCTGAATCTGTTTCTTTATCTGTAAAAGGGATAATAATTGTACCCATTACTTGTATCTGCAGCATAATAGTGAAGATCAAATGAGGTAATGTATTGAAAGCACTTTGCAAATCTTAAAGCATTGTATAAATGTTAGTTGTTAATATTAAATAAATAAACTACATAGTATGTGTGTGTGTCTGTGTGTGTTTGTCATCGTTCAGATGTTTCGGTCATGTACAACTCTTCATTATTCCATCTGGGGTTTTCTTGGCAAAGATACTGGAGTGATTTGTCATTTCCTTCTCCAGCTCATTTTACAGATAAGGAACTCAGGCAAACAGAGTTAAGCGGCCTCTTATATGTCCACATGGAAAAAGCCACTTTATTTCTCTGAATCTGGTTTTTGTCATTTGTAAAATGGACATAATATTACATTATTATTACATTGCAGGATTCAACATATAACCTTCTATATAACCCTCTACTCTACAAAAACTTTATTATGAATGTGACAGTTATTTTATCATGACTTGGCAAGTTTTAGTTGGCTGCATTCTATAATATTCAATTTTTCAAAACTACTAAAACACATTCTTTTGATTAAAAAGATATGACTTTTTTCTCCCTGTGTGTGTGGGGGTGGGGTGGGGGTGATAGTATAACATGGCAAGTGGAAAGAAGCCTAGATTTTAAGTCTGACAATGCAGGTTCAAATCCTTGCTCTATTATTCACTACCTGTGGGAGATTGGGGAAGTCATTTAACTCCCCTGGCCTCTATTTCCTCATTAGTGAAATAAGCATCAAATGGGGTGACCCTTAAGGTCACCAGATCCAAATCCATGTGACTTCTTGTTAGAATTGATCTGATGATTACAATGTATGGAATGTCAGTTATGTGCAAAGGGTACGCTAGATCTGATCCCATGGTATATGAATTTAAAACTTCTTTATTAATCACTTACAGTACTTGTTAAATGACCCAGTTTGCTAATTCAAGCATTAATAAGATTCTTTTGTAGAAGTGTTAGGGAATGAATGGGTTAAGTAGAACAGTGAAACAATAGAAACAAATGATGTTTGTTAGTAAGGGAAGTTGTAGATTTGATATCAAGTCCCAGAGTCAGAGAAGATAAAATTATAGAAGTAATGAACATATACAACAATAACTGCTTTGAATTATAATAAGGCAAGAGTTTTTCACTGGGGTCCATGGATAGATTTCAAGGAGTCTAAAAAATTGGATGGGAAAAAAATACATCTTATTTTCACTAAGAGGAACTGAAATTTATCATTTACTTTCTTCATTCAAAAGCATTATCCTGAGAAAGTGTCCATAGGCTTCATCAAACTTTCAGAGAAAACAAATGGTTGAAAATCCACATCATAAGGTCAGGTCACTATAAGATAACACATAGAAAAATTGCCAAATTTCCCCTCACCGTAACTAGACCTGTGAAAAAATTCCCTCTACAAGTACAGATTATCAACTCCCCTGAAATTTGTTTTCTGGACATTGAGAAGCTAAGTGATTTACCCAGAATCATCCAGTTAGGAAGCGTCAGAGGCAGGATTTTAGATTTTTTTCAGTTTGAGTTCTGCTTACCATCCAATATGACAAACTGCCTATCTAAAAAGGAGTGCACATTCTAAACCGAAACTTCATAATCGACATTTATATAGCCCCCAAGATTTTTTAAAGCATTCTATGTACATGTATATGTATATGTTTATATGTGTATGTATAAATGTCTGAATATATAGTATTTTGCATATATATGCATATACCTAACTATATATTATATACATACATATACATGTGTATGTATATAGATAGAATAGATATAGGTATATATTTATAGTTGTAAATGATATAGATAGGAATATAGAGAGAGATAGGTGAAGACATAGATCATATAGATAAAATTTGATACTCAAAAGAATCCTGCAATATAATACTAAGGTAGTATTATATCCATTTTACAAATGACAAAAACCAGGTCCAGAGAAATAAAGTGGCTTTTTTCCATGTAGATATAGAAGATTGACCCAGACACCTCTGATGCATAGTTTGCTGTATTTAAGAATACTAAAGGATCTTATGTAAGTGATTCAGGCACCTATATGATAAATTATTCCAACTCATATATAGTATCAAAATAATCTATTTCTTAATTACAGATAGGATTTGAATTTAGGTCCTTCCTGCCTCTGAGACTAGCATGCTTTCTGCCTCAGCACTCTGACTATGTCTCCCAATAAAACATTAAAGATTAGACAGAACTTGATAAGTGTTTTCTGATCCCTGTAACATTCTCTCAGAAAGAATCAGAGACATATAACACCAATCAACTCTGTTGCATTACCATGCCCATTCACCATGGCACAACAAAATAGATTGAAAATCCCTTGACTCATAACTGAGAAAATGTATCTTACTAGCCAATAGTATATTTTTGTGCAAAAGTGTAGAAACTGAACCATTATGGAACTTTGTTGCACATATAGATGTATAGGATTGCATAAATATATTAAAGGAATTTATAATTTATCATATATTTATCCTATTTAAGCTAAATTTAATTATGTTACAATGAAGGACTAAGATGAAAACTGTATCACTAATGATCTTAAATTATTTTTGACTTAACTATTTTGAAATTTCTTCCTCTTAAATATATAACATAAAAAGGTGGGGCTATCATAATAAATGATTTTGGATTTATGACATCATAATATCAGCATTTGGGGTTAGAAAGAAAGGTCAAGGAGCTAACTTGAAAAAATATTACTTCTCTTAGTTTTATATGGAATTACATCAAATCAACTAAATATTAATTGGTTCACTGTTGCAAAGTCACATTTTTTTCCATTTATCTTTTCATCTTCTGTGCTGAAATCAGTTGATGTATTAAATTCCAATTCGTTCTCTAAAAGTCAAAACACATAGGGATTTTATCCTTGATCCTTTTGAAAAATGTGTTCTTGCATCACTTTGGGTGATTCACTTAGTTGGTCTAAAATGCATCCTTTATAAGGAAATTGCATTTTGGAAATAGCTTCCTCTTTGAAAGAGTGTGATTGCACATTTGTGATCTTGTTAATAATGAATTATAGTTTCAGAGTACAATGTTTGAGGGATGTGCCAAATTAGTCTGCAATATTTCAACCTACAGCTCATTTTATCTTGGTCTATTACAATCATGGAATAATACAACTTTAGAGACAGAAAGGCTCATCTGTAAAATGAAAGGGTTGGACTATATGACCTCTGAGGTATTTTTTTTAGCTCTATACCTATGCCTACAGCTATATCCTGTGATCTCTTTATCAAATAGATCATGTTATCCCAAACCATATTTTTATTGGTTAGGAAACTGAGGCTTAAGTAGATGACATGGCCTATGGCATGCCACACATATAAAACTTGGGTTCAAATCTCTCTTCTGACTTAGATGTCTGTGAGTTAGAATAAGTCACATCACTTCAATGGGCTATTTTTCCTCATTTACAAAATAATGTGGCCCCTGAGATGCCTTCCAGATCATAATTTATGATCCTAAGATTTGTTTCAGATTGGCACATTGCTAGCATACATTATATATATATATATATATATATATATATATATATATATATATATATGCATATATATGTATGTATGCATGTATGTGTATGTATACAAATGCATATACACATATATGCACGTTATTCAATTGTTTCAGTCATATACAACTCTTTTTTACCCTATTTGGGTTTTCTTGGCAAAGATACTAGAGTGGTTTGCCATTCCTTCTCCAGCTCATTTGACAGTTGAGGAACTGAGGGAAAAAGGGTTGAGTGACTTGCCCAGGATCACACAAAAGTGTCTGCGGCCCAATTTGACATCAGGAAGATGAGCATTTCTGACTTCAGACCCAGCATTCTAGTCACTGCACCACCTATCTGTCCCTATATGTGTGTGTATGTATGTATGTATATGTTTATGTATATGTGTGTATTATGATGTTAGTAGTTATAACATCAATATAACAACAATAACAACTTGGGGGTAACCAATCCTTTTAAACAAATGTCGAAGTCACTGTATTTAAATGCAATAACCTATTATGGTGTAGCTTAAGGTGAGTCCTTTGTTATTTTCTCCAATGTACCAAACATACCCTGCTACAGTAGCTAAGATTGCACAGAGTGAAATCTCATTTCAATACTATACCAAGGCTCTTTATTTCAGGTAAATATATAATTATGAGTGAATCTTAAAAAGCTGTTTCTCTTTATTAAATTTTGTAATTAAGTGTTTAAAACTAACTATCCATCTCATGACCATATCCTAAGATCTAATATAAATTAATTCTTCAATGAACTTTGTACAAAAGAGATCTATGACCAATGAAAATGAGGTTTTTGTCATTTTGCTTTTTAAATTTGACCAATCACCTTTAAAATAAAAGGTTGAAAGGGACAAAGCAAAAGGAAAGTGAAATACCATGGTTAATTTAAACTCTCACTGACTTTTGACATTTATAGAGGAAACTTGTTTTCCAACAGATCAAGGGAACAAAGGGACAATTAGTGCAAAATTCTTATTAGTAAATTAATGTGGTCCAAGATAATCAGGCTGTTGCCTTCCTTTGCTTTCCTAGCTAACACTTAAAATACAAGGAAAGGGCCATATTCACTCAAGTAATGAACACTGTCAGTGAAAAGTAAATCTTTGTTTTTATTTTTCAGAAAGACATAAGCCATAAATAGCAAACCCTTTTTCAATCTGTATACCAATCCCTTCATTGTCTGACTGCTTTATTCCAGTTAGCTCACACATATGAACTGCTTACTAGATTGAGGATTTGTACTGGGGATATTAGAAATGCCTCTTTTCAGACTTTTTGATGTAATATGTACCTGCGCAAACTCGTTCTATTTCTGATTTTCTGAAAATATATTTTCATAATACATAAGACTTAAATATAAGTTGTCATGCTTTAAAGATTTCTCTTTTATTTTGAGTCACTTGCAATATTTGCTGATGTTTAATACATTATTTATCCCTTGTTTCTATACACATGAAAGTTCAGGATTATTTAAAGATATATGTGCTTATATATAGGGTCTTGAGGAGTAAAATAATTGTGTAAGGCTTTCAATTTGGGACAGATTGCTAGATATCTAGATCAACAGTGAGGTAAAAAATGAACTAGAATTTGTATTATTTATAATATGCGTATTTAATATTCATGTGTATCATTTATAAGCATGTTGTATTTTAGGTGTATATATGTATGTGTTTGTGTATATACATGTGTGTATACACACATGTGTTTTGTATACATTTTTACTACACTGTGAAAACCAACAGAAGAAGATATGGAAAATATTTGTTAAATACTTTTGTTAAAAATGTTTTCAGCAAACTGGTATAAAGGCTAATGGTATCATCACATTTAAACACAGATACCACAGTATCAAATGTGCTCACAAAATAATTAAAATGCCACTAAAGAGAGAAAAGATGAGAAAAGTCATCAGGTTGGACTAAGTATATATAAAATAAATCTGTGTGTGAGGGTTCAGGGACCAATATACTATATATCTGAAGGAGGGAAAAAAAATCAACGGCATTGAAAAATTATAGACTTTATTAATTGTAAGAAAAGGTGATCAAGAGAATATCAGCAACTACCAAGTCCTATACCCACTTTGCCATCTACACAAAATACATTTGATTATCATCTATACACAGATTAAAGGCCTGCATGATAAGGATATTAGCAGAGGATAATCAAATTCTCTGGTGATATTCAGTATTAGAACACATATTTACCATTATTAAATCAATAAATGAACATTATGAATCATTAAAAGATTTAAAGAAACTAAGATACTATTGTGCTTACTTTTTCTTTGATTATGAAAAAATATATATACTCTGGAAAACAAGATACTACGGACTTTATTACAACAAAGTGTTTCCCATTTGAACATCAATATTATCTAAGATTCCTCAGAAGATATAAAAATATAAATAATCCTGCTTAATGTTCCTCTGATAAGGAACACCAAGTGAGGTATATGGTAGTGAGATTTATGTTCAACAAAGATGTTCATAACTGTGATGAAAGAGATCTGAAAAAGAGAAAAGGTCAAGGTGAGCTTCCCTGTGGATATTTAAGTCCTTCTGGTGCTATTTGTGGATGGCATTGTTCTAACTATATCCATCCCCAAAACATTTCGCAGCTTTTTGGAAGAGTTCTGTAATTACCCAAAGGAATTTTTCCTGTCCATCCACACAGGAAAGGTCAAAGGAGTATTGTCTATTGGTCAGATTTAAAAAATATGCATTTGGATAGATACGCTAAAGAGTTCATTCAATTATCTGTGTATCTTGGAGAGACAGTAAAGATGGACAATGAACTGGGCCCATATTGAACAGAAGCAAAAAAAGGAGGCTGTATTTGGAAAATTCCTACTCCAAGTGCATCATAGAAGCAAAGGTATAGGCAGGGGGCAGCTGGGTTGCCCAGTGGATAGAGCACTGGCCCTGGAGTCAGGAGGACCTGAGTTCAAATCCGACCTCAAACACGTAATACTCACTAGCTGTGTGACCTGAGCAAGTCACTTAACCCCATTGCCTGGTCCAAAAAAAAAAAAAGGTATGCCTTTTCAATAACTGCAGTTTGCCAGTGTTGTAATATGGCAGTCAAATATGGGATATCACTTCCTTTAAAGAGGAATAACACCAGCAAAGCATATGAGCAGTTTGTAAAAATAACGAGGAATTCCAATGATGAACAGAAGTAAAGGACATCATCAGTGTATTGATGGGAAGAGAAGAAAGTTTTGTCATGTGGCAAGAGCAAAAAATGGCAGTTAGAGAGTCAAAGAACTTAATAGAACTATCATGATGTGAGAAAGTGAGGGATTCTCAACAATATTAAGTACATCTCCCTGTGATGAACTTTCTACTATATACTCCAGTTGATTTGTGGGTTAACCATGGGAATATACTTAGCTAGAATGGGAGTTTCTACAAAAAGGTAGCCAACTGTGCAATTGTATTGAAAAAGTATTTTTCTCTTCATAAATCCAGGCAGGCTTCCAGAATCACAAAAGTCAGATTTGAAAAAGACCTCAGAAGTCATCAAGTCCTATATATGCGCATATACATACACACACACATATATATATATGTGTGTATGTGTGTCTGTGTGTACATGTATCGTGTGTATTGCATATGTACATGTATACATGTATGTGCATGTATGTGTATACATATGTGCATGTATATCCATATGTATATTTGCATATATGTGTGTATCACACATACACACTTACATATATGACAGAAATGTCCTCTACAATATTCCTAACAAATGTTGATTCAGTCTTTGTTTGAAGACCACTAGTGAGCAAGAACTCCCTGCTTCCAGAGTTAATGAACTCCAGTTTTGTATAATGCAAATTATTAGGTATTTCTCTAGGGTTTATATTTTATTACTTTCTTGCTCTCTGCAGCCACAGACTATAAGGTGAATCCCTCTTCCATATAATATACTTTCAAATAATTGAAATCCTATACATAATAAGTCCTCTCCAGACAAAATGTGTTGAATTCCTTGATCCTCTCTATGTATAGCATGGTCTTTGGTCCCTCCATTATTCTAGTGGCTCACCAGTGACCTATCAAGTGCCAAATTTAAAGGCCTTTTCTCAGTCCTCATACTCCTTGGCCTCTTTTCAGCTTTTGACACTGTTTATTATCCTCTGCTCATTCATACTCATCTTTCTCCAGGTTTTTAGGACACTACTTTCTCCTGTTGCTACTATGTATCAGACCACTCCTCAGTCTCATTTGCTGTATCCCCATTTATTTCATGCCCTCTAAACATATGTATTCCACAGGGTTCTGTTGTGGGCCCTCTTCTCTTCTCTTCTCTTCTCTTCTCTTCTCTTCTCTCTTCTCTTCTCTCTTTATACCACTTTTTTGTGATCTCATCAGTTCTCGTGGATTTAATTTTCATCTTTATGCTGCTGATTCTCAAATCTACCTATCCTGCCCTAACCTATCTGCTAACCTCTAATCCTAAATCTCTAACTGTCTTTCACACATCTTGAACTGGAAGTCTAGTGGACATCTTACGCTCAATATGTACAAAATAGAACTCGTTATCTTTCCCTCTAAATTCTTGTCTGCCTCCTTCCTTCCCTAATACTATGGAGGGCAACACCATCCTTCTAGGCTCTCAGGCTGAAAAACTAAGGGTCATCCTTGACTCTTTACTATCACCCCCATGTTCAGTCTGTTACCAAGGTCTGTCAGTTTCAATTATGTACCATCTCAAATACAGTCCCTTTTGTTCTTTAACACTGTTACCACTCTAGTGCAGATCCTCATCATCTCATGCCTGTTCTATTCCAATAGTGTCCTGGCAGGTCTGTCTGTTTCAAGTCTCTCTCTACTCCAATTCATCTTCCATTTGGGCAAGAAGGTAATTTTCCTAAAAATTCAACCACATCACCCCCTCCTCTACTCAATAAACTAGAGGGGCTCCCTATCACCGTTAGGATAAAATATAATATCCTTTGTTTGACATTCAAAGTTCTTCATAAAATATTCCCCTCTTGCCTTTCCAATCTTCTTAGACCTTATTCCCCACCCTTACTACTTTAACCCAGTCACACTGGACTCATTGCTGTTCTACAAACAGGGCACTTCATTTCCTGACTGGACATTTTCTCTGGCTGTCCCCTATGCCTGAAATGTTCTCTCTCTCTCTCTCTCTTTCTCTCTCCTTTGAAGAGGTTTTATACAACTCCATTTTCCTTTTGTATGGGTACTTGGTGGGTGATTCTGATCTTGTATTCAAGCTAAAATTCCTTATACATCAAAAAACCTTTGCATAGATAGATACCTTTACTTTTTTTATAAATGTAGCTCCAAATATTTAATATGTATTTAATCCTGTTAAGCTAATATTCAACCTTGTTCCCAAGGAAAAAGAGAAATATGTTATTTATTCGGTACGGTCTGCCAAGGAGAACCATCACATATGTCTGAAAATCCATGAGATTCACAAAGCTAGTTGCACTGGGAAATTTGGGAAGATTCTTAACAAAATGGATGTAATTTAAAGAATTTGTATTCAAAATTTTATTACTTCTTCTGACCCTATCACATATATTCAACAAAAACTTTGAGTTTCTCCCCAAAGTATGCACTATTAATAATTTGTAAAATATATTTCCATTGCCTAAGGTATTTTGGGTTGAAAAATCATTTTTTATTCATTTAACTGTTAATAAATATTTCAATAAACACGTGGAAGTATGGATGGCATATATGTCAATTTTGTGTGCATGTCTGGGTTTGTGCTAGCTTTTCTTCTCCTAAACTCCTCATATAATGGGCAAAGCAGCAGCTGCAAAGACAAGACATTAGGGGAAAGAAGGGATACCAATCACTGACTCCAAATCATTATCTACAGCTACTGTGTCTTCAAGTTTGTATGGGTCTGTGTCATTATTGTCGGATTGCTTATGGCTCTACTAAGACTACTAAAGTTTCTGATGGAGTTTTCTTAAGCACATTATCCAGACCTATTTGCCTACAAGAAATTACAAGATGTAAACAAAATTAATCTGTTGTTTTCAAAGACGTACACATTTAGTTTCACTTAGTTTCCTTTTCAGATGTGCTTATTTAACTTGCCGATGATAAAGGCATTTTTGTGGTTGTTCAGTCATTTTCGGTTATGTCTTACTCTTCATGTCCTTATTGGGGTTTTCTCAGCAAAGATACTGGAGTGGCTTGGCATTTCCTTCTCCAGCTCATTTTACAGATGAGGAAACTGACACAAACAGGATTAAGTGACTTGCCTAGAATCATACAGCTATTAAGTGTCTGAGGCTGGATCTGAACTCAGGAAGATGAGTCTTCCTTTTTCCAGGCCTGGCACTTTATCAATTGCACCACCTAGCTATTCAAAAGCAGATAATTCTGCCTGTCATTGACACCTTCATTTTCTAACAAAATTTAAATTATTCTGATTTTCGTTATCACTGGTGCTTGAATTTAAGCTCTCCTCCCACTTCATGGACAGGATGGCAGGACACATTTGAAAACACAAATGTCCTCCTCTACCTTTTATCCTTTCCCTCTCACATGAAAGTCCTGTGCATCCAGTGACTCAGTTACTCTAAAAGAAGTTTAATTAGGTGAAGAGTAGAGCCAATGTCACAGCAGTAACAAATGTCCCATTCAGCTACTACTACCCTGACATACCTAAGAAGTTGGGAAAAAATGTGCCTGGTCAGTGAATGCAATATCATTCCCTAAGTCTTTGCAGCCACAAAATCAGAGTAGAGGTTGTTACCTGGCTGATGGAGGTTCCCCCTCCCTCATTTAAGTGCTACTATCCCTATTTAATTAGAATTCAAATTTTCAATTATAGTTGGGATATTTCTATAAGCCTAGAGAGGCAACAGGTTAAATCTTCTCATTCCTTCCCTCTATCTTGTGTGACCTACAGCCTATTTAGTTATCATAATTTCTCATCAGATTCTATCTGACATAACTGGGGGAGAATGGTGCTAATATTTATCTTTTTACCAGATAAGTACTATATTTATTTTATAATTGTTACCTATTAAGTATGGAAAGCTAATATACTCTTTTTTTTTTTAATATCATTTGGCAGAACAATATTTCTTAATGGAAGGAACACTGGACTGAGTTAGGACACCTGTATTCTGGCACCAACCCTACCATTAAGTAACTGGATAACCTTGGTTAAGACTAACACAATTACAAAATCTCAGAATTGCAAGGGACTTCAAAATTTTATTTAGTTTATGACTTAATAAGAACTCTATCAATAATCCCTGTGATAGAAGGACTCTAGTTCTGAGGCAGCCACATGCAAAGAGCTATAATTGATAGGTTTTATTTTTTTCTTTACATCCTAAATATACCTCCTTAAAATTTCCATTCACTTAAAATGTGTAGCTATCATTTATCAAGTTTAAGAGGAAGATCTTGAGCTAAATAAACTCTAGTGTCACTTTCAGGTTAAAAAAATATGTGATTTTAAAATCAATTTACATAAAAGAAAGAAGGTAGACTCATTAAAGTAATTATTTTGCTATATTCTTTTGGGGCTTATGTGAGTTCCCCTCACTGTCTTTTATCTGCTGTTCTGTTTTTGTTTTTTTTGTTTGTTTGTTTTGTTTTTTACAACTTGTAGGTTAAGGAGAAAAAAGAATATTTGGTAGCCAGCAATATATATTCAAAAGCTCATTTTCACTTACTCTATTTTTCAGACTTACAAATGATGTGCAATAAAGCTCCATTCATTTTTGAGAGATATTTTATCCCAAAACCTTGAATCAGTCTTCATTTAAAAAATGAGAAATAATTTGCTTACATATTATTATACATAATAAAATACAAAATGCACAGACATATCTTACATAATGTGTACATATAAAATATGATATACATGTATATCACATATTATATTAATGTTATATTACATATTATAATAGGTAATACATTGTGAATTAATATTTCATAAATTTATTATATATTATTTTGCTTATATATTATATATTAAATGTATAATGTGTCACTTATATTATATATGTGTGTGCATTAATATTATATGCAATTACATTACAGTATAAAGTACTGAGAACTGCAACAGAGAATATGTCATAAATATTAAGGTTTATAGAAACTATGGAGCATGATCAGGTTTGATTCCAAATTATTAGTTAATATACCCCACCCCACCCTGGCATCATTACCATTCTGCCCAAATTACGGCTAAATATATGTTGGAACTGTTTATAGGACATTCAAGCCTATGACTCTACAGTCAATTTAGAAAGAAAAAACATTTATATTCCCATTCCACATCATCTCAATTATTGACAATCTTTCCCTAATGCCTTCAGTTAAAGAGTGAGGCCATAGGATTGAAAGCCACAAGGAACAGTTGAATTAATATAGAACAGCTTCCTCATTTATACAGATGAGAAAAAGGATAGAAAAGAAGTGAGTTTCTTAATAATACAGAGTTAATAGCACAGCAAGGATTTGTAGCTACATCATTCTTAATCCTATAGTCTTTCAAGTATAGAAATCTACTATTTTGAATGTGTTATGAATCAGATAACAAAATTAGAATTACATATAAAAGCAACTGCAATGGAATGAAATGAATGTTTTTTTTCCTGCAATTATTTGGGGTGCTTAAGTATTCATTTCTATGTTTATGAATGTATAATAAAAGGTTGAAGTTTGTGTAAGCCTGGCCTGCAGAAAAACTGGGCTTTCCTGTATAAACAAAAAACTTCTGATCTTATCCCTAGTTCCCTAGGGAATATAGGTAGAATTCTGAGGGTTGGGTGGTATTCCAAGGGGAAGAGGGGAAAGGGGAAATCAGATAGGACCAATATTATAACCTTGGCCGAGTTATCTTTTTGTGCCCTTTTGTTCCAGTCTCATCTAGTGCCACTGCCAGGGACAAGATCTGTCAAAAGCTGAGGTTAGCAATCTTCTGTAGCAATAGTTCATACTTCCCCAGCCATTCATCATAGAAATAGCTGGAAGCCAGAAAGTTCCCACCTCACAAAAACCCAAAGGTATCCAATTAACCATACAGAGTCATGTTGCCATTTCTAGTGAAAATGGCATACGCCAACATATAAAAGGCTAAGCAAGAAAAAATAAATTTCCCCCAGCACCAACAACTTCAGAAAGCAAGCAATGCAATATGCTCTAGGATCTGGCAAAAGAGTCTAACGTAAGAGGAATTAGAAAGCTTATAAGTTAAGCACAGAGTTCAAGACAAATTATAGGAAATAATTTCTTCTGCACATGTGGGTGTTTTCTCTCCAGCTACAATAGACCAATCTGAAAAATCAGTTTTCTTTACTTAGTATCAGTATATCGTTCATTGTTTTTGGTGTTGTCTCTCTCAAGGTAAATGTTCATCTCTTAGCAATGACAACCTGGGAAAGCCAAGGGGCCTACTATGAACTCTAGAAAAGGCAAAAATACATGAAAAGATTTGTCATTATTGAACATCTATATCTGATCTGTACACACCTATCCAGGAGCAGATATCAATTAATATCTAAAGAGTGTACCCAGGACAGCCATCTCTGCATTTCCCACCATTACTCTGGATTTTTCTACCATACCTCAAAAAGTTATTTATCCTGGAAGATCATTTCAACCCTTGAACTCACACCACCCTCAGCATCCTCCATAGGGTGCTTTGACAGGAGATCTAGTTGTGTCTCATTATCTTGTATAACTTCCACCCCATCTTTGACTTCCTTCTACATATTATCTTCCTCAGTAGAATTCAAGCTCCTACAGAAGAATTTTGAAAGACTTGTATGAACTGATGCAAAGTGAAATGAGTAGAATCAGGAAACCTTTGTACACAGTATCAGCAACATTGTGTGATGATCAACTATGAATGACTCATCTCTTCCCATCAACACGATGATCTAAGGCAAGTAAAAGGGACTCATGAAGGAAAATGCTATGCACATCCAGATAAAGAACTGATGAACTCTGAATGTAGATTGAAGCATAATTTTTTTTCACTAACTTTATTATGTGTGTCTTTCCTTTTGATCTGCATTTTCTTTCACAACTGTACTAATATGGAAATATGTTTTACATAAGAATACATGCATAACCTATATCAAATTGCCTAACATTTTTGGAAAAGGGGAGGGAAAAGAGGAAGGGAGAAAAAATTGGACCTTAAAATCTTGTAAAAAGGAATGCTAAAAATTGTCTTGATGTATAATTGGGAAAAAATAAAAGCATGTAACCATTTCAACTCTAGACCAACTTCCTTGGTCCACCATCCTGACTGGTGAGTGCTTCATATAGTCAGTTATATCTGGGTAGGTACCTGCAAAACTTCAATTTACATCCTGGAACAAGGTGCCAGACATTATGTCAATGTACTCATACTATACACAACTCTCTAACCCTTTTTTTTTTGGTATTCTAACAAATAAAGACATTGGTAAATGCAACAATGTAAATTCCACCCCCTTATGACTCTAGTAAAAATGCCCACAAATTTTAGCCCTGGCTATCATTCTCCATTATATTTATGTGTTGTCTTCCCCATTAGGATATAAACTCTTTGGATTTCCTGGAGCCGAGATGGTGGAGTATGTATTAAATCGCTGTGACACTCCGGTACTCACCAACCATGAAATATTGCCTAAACCAAATCCTGTAACAGCAGAACCAGCAAAAAGATGGGGTAAAACAATCTTTTTGGCTCAAGAAACCTGGAAGATCACCAAGAAGGGTCTATCTCACTCTGACAAAGGCATAACTCAGTCCAGAACAAGAAGTGTCACAGCAAGCCATCAGCAAGCCCCAGCTCAGCAAACTAGCAGGAGATTCTGAGCCTCAGTGCAGTGGATCAGGCAAATGACAACACCAAGAGCCCCATGTGCCTCAGCATAGTCAGAGAAACTTCAGCTCCAAGAACCACCACTTGTTTCAACATGGCCCCGGCAAATAGGTAACCTCCAGCAGCCGGACCTCTAGTATAGCTCTAGGCAAACAGGTAGACTCCAAAATTAAGGGTGCCTAAGCATAGAGGCAGCCCTAAGGGCCTGGCCCCTTTCACATGCTTCAGCATAGTCTTGGGCAAACAGATAGCCACCAGCAGCCAGACCATCAAGAGCTTCAGTGTTACCCCAGGGAAATGTAGAAACACTCCACCAGACTCAGCACACACCAGATACCATCACTACAACCCCAGATCAGCACCAAATAAGCTACCAGACCCCTAAAATCCCCAGCAGTGCCAGCCACCCCCACCCCACGCCCTCAGCACAGCAACAGACATAAGAATCCTCCATGGGCCTCAGGGAAATACCAGTGCAGCACCAGCTAAACAGCAAGGCCTGTAACACCTGGCATAAGAAGTCTGAAACAGTGGCCCTTCCACCAGAACTTGAATTTGAAAGAAAGGAAAAAGGCCAAAAAAAATATGAGCAAAAAATAAGCAAACTAAAGAAAAAAAAAAGATTTGACTTTATAAAGCTATTATGGTGACAGGGAAAACCAAGACACAAACTCAGAAGAGGACAATAATATCAAAAAGCTTATAGGCAAAACCCCAAAGAAAAATGGGGAGTGGTCTCAAGCACAGAAACAACTCATGGAAGAGCTCAAGAAGGAGATTAAAGATCATATGAGAGAGGCACAAGAAAAACTGGGAAGAGAAATGTGGTTGATACAAGCGAATTATAAAAAAAAAGCATCTAAGCTTAGAAAAAGAAAACAAGTGCTTAAAAAGTAGAATTGGCCAAGCAGAAACAAAAATCCACAGAAGAAAACAACTCCATAAAGACTACAATTGGCCAAATGCAAAAGAAAATACAAAAGGTAATTGAGGAAAACAATTTCTTAAAAGTAAGAATTAGACAAGTAGAAACTAATGATTCTATGAGACTTCAAGAATAAATCAACCAAATTCAAAAGAATGAAAAAATAGAAGAAAATATTTCTAAAATATACAGAGTGCTGAATCAAATTTATAAGATTACAAGTCATTCCCCAATTGATAAATGGTCAAAGGATATGAATAGGTAGTTTTCAGATGAAGAAATTAAAGCTATCTATAATAATATGAAAAAATTCTCTAAATCACTATTGATTAGAGAAATGCCAATCAAAACAACCCTTTGGTACCACATCAGACCTATCAGATTGGCTTACACAACAAAAATAGGAAAATGATAAATGTGGGAGAAGACATGGGAAAATTGGAACACTAATGCATTGTTGATGGAGTTGTGAACTGATCCAACCATCCTGGAGAACAATTTGGAACTATGGCTAAAGGGCTATAAAACTGTGCATACCCTTTTATGGAGCAATACCACTTCTAGCTCTATGTCCCCAAAATATCATAAAAATGAGAAAAGAACTTCATGTACAAAAATATTTCTAGCAGCTCTCTTTGTGGCAGCCAAGAATTGGAATTTGAGGGGATGCCCATCAATTGGGCAATGGCTGAACAAGTTGTAGAATATGAGCATAATGGGATACTATTGTTCCATAAGAAATTATGACCAGATGGACTTCAGAAAAATCTGGAAAGACTTACATGAACTGATGCTGAGTGAAGTGAGCAGAACCAGGAGAACATTGTACATAGTAACAGCAATATTGTGTGATGATTAACCTTGATAGACTTAATTCTTCTCATCAATGCAAGGATCTAAGACAACTCAAATGATGGAAAATGCTATCCACAACCAGAAAAAGAACTATGGAATCTGAATGCAGATTGAAACATACTATTTGCTCTCTTTTTTGTTTGTTTCTTCTGTCATGGTTTCTCCCTTTGGTTCTAATTCTTCTTTACAACATGACTAACATGAAAATATGTTTAATATAAATGTATATGCAGTGTCTATATCAGATTGCATGCTCTCTTGGAGGAGAGAAAATTTAGAACTCAAAATATTTTGGAAGTAAATGTTGAAAACTAAATATACGTAAATAAATAAATTTATTTTAAAATTAGAAGAAAATACCTCACTGTAAAAACAACTGACCTGGAAAACAGATACAGGAGAGACAATATCAGAGTCATTGATCTACCTAAAATCTAAAATCAAAAAGAGGACCTGGACAGCAACTTTCAAGAGATTATCAAGAAAAATTGCCCTGATATCTTAGAACCCTAAGGCAAAATAAGCATTGAAAGAACTCAACAATCACCTCAGAAAAGAGATACCAAAATGAAAATATCAAGGAATATTTTAGCCAAATTACAGCCAAGCAAAAAATACTACAAGTGGACAGAAAAAAAATTAAAATATTGGGGAGCCACAATCAGGATTACACAGGACTTAGCAGCTGCAACATTAAAAGATGGGAGGGCATGGGACATTATATGGAACATGGGAAGATGATACTTCTAATGCTTAAAAATTATATCACTAATAGTACAGCTAGAAGTAATATACATAGACAGAGGGCACAGGTATAAGGTGAATTGAGGGAAACAAATTAAAAAAAATTAAGAAATGAGAAAGAAGAGTACACTGGGTACAGAAGGAAGGGAAAGGCAGAATGGGGTAAATTACATCACACAAAGACAAAAAAGAACTATTGCAGTGGAGGGGAAGATGGGAATATGGGAGAATGGGAGGATGGAAGGATGGGAGGATGAGAGATGGGCATCACTTGAACCCTACTCTTATCAGTATTGGCTCAGACAGGGAATAACATACACAATCAGTGAATGTAGAAATCAATCTGACAGGGAAGTAGGAGGGGAGAAGATTCAGTAATGGGAGGGGTAGGGACTGACAGAAGAGAGGGAAGATCAGGGGAGATGGTAGACTAGACCTGCAACACCTGTAAATTTCTTCAGGCTGCAGATAGGTTAGACTATAGACAGACTGATGATGGTTGGGTGCTGTAGATCACATGACAAGTTAGACTAGAAACAGACTGAGGATGGTTGATTACCAGGAGTAACTTGACAAACAGGAGAGTGCACATCAGCAACATTACATTTTTTTGGGCATCCAGAAATCCTATGGCAGGTCGCAAGCAGCCACAGGCTGTATGTTGTGCAGGCCTGTGGCAGGTAGAAGC
>NW_020950792.1:9183835-9246059 GCF_900497805.2 Vombatus ursinus | reverse complement strand
TAAAGAAGGAAAGAACATCTTGGTAAAACATATCATAGTACCATAGACAATGCAGTAATATCAGTACTAAATACATGTGCACCAAGTAGAATAGCATCCAAATTCTTAAAGGAGAATTTCAGTGAGTTACAGGTTCATGACCAAACAAAAGATAGTCTTATGGAATGTTAAAGAGATAATTTTGATTATATTAAAATTTTTTAAAATGTACAACAAAACCAATGAAAACAAGATTAGAAGGAAAGCAGAAAGCTGGGAAACAATCTTTACAGCAAGTATCTCTCATAAATGCCTCATTTTCCAAATAGATAGAGAACCAAATCAAATTTATAAGAATACAAACCATTCCCCCAATTGATAAATGGTCAATTGATATCAACAGGCAGTTTTCAAATGAAGAAATCAAAGTTATCTATAGGCATATGAAGAAGTGCTCTAAATCACTTTTGATTAGAGAAATGCAAATTAAAACAACTCTGAGGCACCACCTTACACCCATCAGATTGGCTAATATGACAAATAAGGAAATTATAAATGTTAGAGAGAATGTGGGAAAATGGGGACACTAATGCACTGTTGGTGTAGTTGTGAATTGATTCAACCATTCTGGAAAGCAATTTGGAACTATGCCCAAAGGGCTATAAAAATGTGCAGGCCCTTTGATTCAACAACACCATTTATAGGTCTATATCCCAAAGAGATCATAACAAAAGGAAAAGGAACTACATGTGAAAAGTATTTATAGCAGCTCTTTTCATGGTGCCAAAATATTGGAAACTGAGGGGATGCCCATCAACTGGGGAATAACTGAACAAGTTGTGGCATATGAGTGTAAAGGAATACTCTTGTGCAATAAGAAATGATAAAAAGTCATATTTCAGAAAAGCCTGGAAAGACTTGTACAAACGGATGCAATGTGAAAAGACCAGAACCAGGAAAACATTATACATAGTATCAGCAATACTGTGTGATGATCAACTATGAATGACTCAGCTCTTCTCAGCAACACAATGATCCAAGGCAAGTACAAAAGACTCAAGTAAAAATACTATACAAATCTAGATACAGAATTGACAGACTCCGAATGCAGATCAAAGCATACTTTTTTCATGAACTTAATTATTTTTCATGTTTTTTTCTTTCGATTTATTTCTTCTTTCACAACTGTGACTAATATGGAAATATTTTCTACATGACAGCACATGTCTAATCTATATCAAATTACCTACCATTTTAAGAAAAGGGAAGGGGTAGAGGGAGAAAGGGAAAAAATTTGGAACTCAAAATCTTGTAAAACATTGATGCTAAAAATTGTCCTGACATGCAATTGGGGAAAAGATAAAATAATAATAAAAATTTTAAAAAGAATAAGCTCTTTGAGCATCGAGTGACTGTTCCAATTTTGTATCTGTATTCTCAGCATTCAACATCACTCTCAGGACAGAGTAATGTCAATATTTTTTTCATTCATTTGCTCATATTTGATGGTCTTCTAGGTCTCTTCTACTTATAGGATTTTATGATTCTATGACATGATCATTGTATTTTAGAAATGAGGAAACTGAAATTCAAAGAAGTGGAATAATTTGCCCCATTAAATGGCCAATGACTGGTAGAACCTAAATTCTAACCCAGATCTTCTAGATTGTAATTTTTATTTTACCATAGTACAAAGAGAAGCACAAAGTTCCTTTCCAAAGGGATTTTGGATGAATATCAAGATAAAGGGATATAAGAAATAATAATTTCTTTTCTAATTTTAGAGCAGAAGACTAATTGGAAAAAGAATCAGGAGAAACAGAAGGAAAGGAATTATTAAGAAAAAAAGATATTGAATAGTGTTGGAAACTAGCTCTGAAAAGAGAAATTTGAGGAACTTGAGGAGGAGACTTTCCTCTCTTAAGTAAGACAACCATAGTATTACTGGAGGGAGAGAAGGATTTAAGAAGAAAAGTCCATAGAAAAGGAAAATGAAAAACAGGAGGAAGAGCAAAGATAGCAGGATTTTAGTTGAAGGATAATTAGAAAGACTCAAAGAGAAGATTGACATAATAGTTGGTAATGCTAAACAGCTAGGTATTGCAGTGGATGGAGTGCCAGGGCTGGAATGAGGAAGACCAGAATTCAGATCCAGGCTCAGACACTTACTGGTTTGTGACCCTAGGCAAGTCATTTAACCTGTGTTTGCCTCAGATTACTCATCTGTAAAATTAGGATAATAGCACCTACATCCCAGGGTTCTTAGAGGATCAAGCAAGATAATAATTGTAAAAACATTTAGTATAAAGCACAAATAAATGCTAGCTATCATCATCATCATCATCGTCGTCGTCACCATCATCATCATCATCATCATCATCATCATCATTATTATTATTATTATTATAAATTGAATGTGGCCATAATAGTGTTAATGAGTCAAGGCCACCCTGATGAGCTTCAAAGTTGCATAAGGAGTTGGCCATCAAAACTACTACAATTAAAACAAAAGACTAAAAAACTCAAAGATAATTTTAATTGACTTTTCTAAGGCATGCAATATTTTTTCCATGGCCAAGAATTATTTTTTTAATGTCCAGAGTGAAGGCTGTTCTCTCTCTTAGAACAGAACATAAGAGCCTGAGAAACATCTTTCAATTCTCTAGGAAAAATGAAATTTTCCATTAAAAAGTATAAGAACTTCAATGCAAAAGCAAGGGACATGATCACAAGAGGCACTGAGGAATAATAAGCTTTTGAGGTTGGAGGACAGAAGAATGTGAAGCCAAAGAGAAAGGGAAGAATGAGGAGCAGTGAACCCTTGGAACAAAGGTGAAGATATGAGGCTCTTCAAAAAGAGTTGCACCTTTCTTGAAGAAAGTCACTTCTTGTCCTTAAAGAATGTTGATAGGAGTCCACTGGGGCCATCAGGTAAGATATTATCTACTAAAGATGACAAGAAGAAGAGATTAAAAGTAGTTGTTGGGTGGCTCCCTGGTCGGTGGTATTGGAACTCTATTTATTGACTTGGTAACATTAAATAAGGGTCTGCTTTTTTCCTGGGCTTTCTTTGAAAGATAAGACTGAAAACCAAGACTTAAAAATTGGAATGTCTATTACTGACTCAGGATAATTTATGTGGGCAAAAAATGTCATAGGCATAAGGGACCTAGAAAATATTACTAAAATGTATGATCTTTGGGGCAAGAAACTGGAGCCCTTATGGGTACTGGTTTTAGTTTGATTGTGGCTGCCCCTGGGGGGAAAAGTGCCTGTAGGAGTAAAAAAAAAAAGTGTATGTGTAGAGCAAATTTGTAGAGCAAATATCTAATTGGTTAAACGATGTTGTCAATGAACTAAATTTGAACTTCTGGAAAAATTCTTAAAGGAGTAGAATCATGTGCATGGACTATGCCTGACAAAGAGTGGTAGAATTGTTATTTGCCTATAATCTTGCGACATTTGAATGAAGAAATCTAGGAACTAGAGCCAAGAAGCATAGTACATAATATTGGGGCAAACACCAGTCAATGTAGGAAGACAAGTGGCATTTTCCTTATGCTATTTGACAAACAGCCTGGTGAGAAACAATAAAAAGACAAGGGGTTTGTGATGTATAGAGCAATAGACATAGTTAGAGATATGTGTGTATGTGTCTATATATAAATATATATATATATACAAATATATATATATAATATATATAAATATATATATATACATGCATGCATGTATGTATGTATTATGTATATTACCCTGGCAGAGAGAAGTGTCTTTGTATTGATGAGGGACTTCAGTTATCTGGATTTCTGCCAAAGATTTGCTTTCTCCCTGCTTAAAAAAAAATTAATAAAGTCTTTTCTTCCCTTAATTAAAATTTAATCTTGCAAAAGGTGGAAGAACCAACAATATAGTTGCTCATTCTCACCAACAAAAAGACAATATTTGCTGTGTGGAAATTAATAAAATCTTGAGGGAAGTGACCATTACAAAGAGAGGCAGAGTCTGCCAGGCATCCTATATATCAGGTTAGTAAATTTCAAAGAACTAAGATATAGTATGTATAGGATACTACAGTCTAAAATTTTATAGGAGTCAGCCTAGAAGGTATAAGAAGCCCTCAGCAAAGAAATCCTGAAGACACAAAATGAATTCAAATTAGGAGTAAAAATTAATATTGTTTAAAAGGTAGGTAGAGACATATAAGAAACCAATCCAACAACTCAGATTTTTAAATGATTTCTAGAAGAGCAAAGCAAGGGAAGATATTTGAGGGCAAATGCTGTACAAATGAAATCCAGGGTGCTAGAGTTCAAAATGATCTGAGGCTGATGGGAAAGCTAAGGAAAATGTGTGTGTGTGTGTGTGTGTGTGTATGTGTGTGTGTGTGTGTGTGTGTGTGCATTCACATGCAGGTGTTCTCATGCTTCTCTGTATGCAGGTGCATACATGTACATGCATGTGTGTGTTTGTGTGTTTAAACTTGGAGGATCGAAGAAAGGAGAAAGCTGCTTCCTAAAGGCATTGTTCATCCTTCATTTTTAAACAGGACCAGTGACATCACAAATGATGTCTTGAGTTGCAATTAAATTGTATTTAAGTGAGGCAAAGTTGCACAAAGTCCATCAACCTCACTCTCTCTTCCAGAGTCATTGAAGTCCAGTTGCAGGTCAAAAGTCAAGATGAGTGGCAACAGCCTGGGATGCAGTGATGAAGTTGGCATCTTTTAAATATCTGAGCAAGCTCTAAGCAGAACTGCATCAATCACTTTCATAGGTATTGGAACAAATCTGTTCTCATAAACTCATTCCTAGAAGTCTTCCCATACTTGGGGTACACATGCCTCTAAATTCACCGATGGCTGAGAGGCCTGTTAGTTACCCGCAACCTGGGTTAGCCCCTCTGCCAGGATAGTTTTACCAGGTGTGGCCACTGTGTATGCTCCAATTTCTTGGAGCCACAGGTGAGAGTTGGATGACAGACTAGCAAAAAGTTCAGCAAGCCCTCAGAACAGAGGTACTAGTCCTTCCTGAATCACTCATAAACCCTACTTCCCAGGGGTAAATAGAACAGTAATGGGGACAGAGAAAGATAGTTTAAATTCTTACTTTATTTTTGTTTTCAATACCAAGGAAAATTACCTTTGGACTGGAAAGAACATCATAAATAAGGGTGATAGGAAACAAATACCCAATATTATATCTAGTTTGCTTCTCCCTGAAGTACATAATGAGAAGTAATGAGTAAAGTCTCAAGGAGGATAATTTAGGTTTGATATAAGGAATTTATTTTTTTCTAATGATGAGAAACCCTAAAGTAGAATTTTTAGATTTCTCCTCTTTGAAATTCTTCAACAAAGAGTAGATCAACCCCTGTTGAATAAAATAAAGATGGGAAATTTTTTAGGTACGTTGTGGTAGTGGTGGTTCATTTGTTTTCAGTTATGGCTAACTCTTTGTGACCCCATGTGGGATTTTTTTTTATGTAGGACCTGGAGAGGCTTCCTATTTCCTTATCCAGCTCACTTTACAGATGAGGAGCTGAGGCAAACAGGATTAAGTGACTTGCCTAGGGTCACAGAGGTAGTAAGTGTCTGAGGCTGCATTTGAATTCATAAAGATGAGTCTTCCCGACTCCAGGCTTGCCACTCTATCCACTGTGCCATCTGGCTGCCCACTCTTTAGGTATTTTGTTTTCATTTAGTCATTTCAATTGTATCTAACTCTTTGTGGCCCCGTTTGTTTTGTTTTTGTTTTGTTTGGGGGGATTGGGTTGTTGTTGATGTTGTTGTTGTTTTATAAAATGAAGTGATTTGCCATTTCCTTCTCCAGCTAATTTTATAGATGAGGAAACTGAGGCAAATAGGGTTAAGTGACTTGACCAGGGTTATACAGCAAGTAAGTTTCTCAGAAAATATTTGAACTCACGAAAGATGAGTCTTCCTGACTCCAGGCCCAGCAATCTATCTGCTGTACTACCTAACTGCCTTTTTTTAAGGTGTATGTTTGACTAAATGTCATCTGAGGTCCCTTCTGATTGTGATATCATACAATCATGTCATTCTGTGAAAATATGGGAGTACCTAATAAAAAGATTGATCAGCTCTAGAAGAGGTAAGTAGGTGGCAGAATGGACACAGCACCAGGCCTGGAGTTAGGAAGACTCATCTTCATGAGTTCAAATCTGGCCTTAGACACCTACTAGCTCTGTGATCCTGGGCAAGTCTTTTAACACTGTTTGCCTCAGTTTCTTAATATGTAAAATGACCTGGAGAAGGAAATAGCAAACCACTACAGTATCTTTGTCAAGAAAATCCCAAATGGGATCACAGAGATTCAGACAGGACTGAAAAATGACTTAATAACAACAAAACCTACTCTGGAATCCAGGGCTTCTTAAACTTTTTCCACTTGGGACCCTTTCAGCACTTCTCAAACTGTGGATCATAACACTCTATTGGGTCATGGCCCACAGTTTAATAAACACTGTGAAATGATCAAAGCCACCTGACATAGTTAAACTATGTCCTCAGATGATGAAAGAATGGAGAAACATGGTTGCTGAGACATACAGAGCAATCTTTGAATTCTCATGGAAAACAGAAAAAGTGGCACAGGTTGGAAAGGGCAAAAGCCTGTTTTCAACTAAAATCAAAAGGAGGGATGGGGAAAATTCAGTCTGCAAACTATGGACCAATGACCTTAATTTTAATTTCTAGTGAAATAATAGAGCACATTTTTAGGAGAATAGTTACCAAATTTTTTAGAAAAGGAAGAAATTATCATTAAAAGTTACCATGACTTTCTCAAGGACAAAAAAAATAAAATCCTGTTAGAATGACTTCATTAACTTTCCTTTTTTTTTAAATAGGTACTAGCCTGAATAAACAAAAGAATGTTTTATATATAGTTTACCTATTTTTTCTTTACCATTTGACAAGGTATCCCATCTACTGTATGTAACTTAATAGAGAAACATAAATCAAAACAAGTATATTCCTTTTCCATGTGTCCTCAAATGGTAGGTAGATTCAAAATTTGTTAAATGGCTGGAACAATTTATGGTTCCATATCAAATTTGGAGGAATTCTTTAGTTTGTATTCCTAGGACACTCCAGTACAGTCTGAGTGCCAAATAAACATCAAAACCATTACTAGTTTCCACATGTATAGATAGCATGTTTATTAAATTCTCAAGTGACATATAGTCAGTAAGTATAGATAACACATTGGATAGCAGAGTTAGAGCCCAAAAAAGCTCTCAACGGAATTGAACATTGAGTCACATCTACTAAGATAAACTATAATAGGAAAATATAAAGTCTTAACATGTCTTCAAAATAAACCTCACAAATATAAAATGGGAAGGCATGGTTAGATGAGTTTCATCTGAAAAACGAAACTGACAATGTAATAAAAGTTTGATAGGACAACAATGTAATACTTTGGCTAAACAGTTGTCTCATTACATTTAGTTAAACTATGTTACAGTTTGTAATAAGATTTGTATATTGTCCAGGACTTGGCAGATGATAATCTTGGTCTACTTTGCCCTGTTCAGGCAATAACTGTAACATTGTTTTCAATATTGTAGATCATATTTTTAAATAGTATTAATAAGATGAAGGCCATCATGGAGAGTAGGACCACCAACTCAAATAGGATGTCAAATGAAGGTCAGTTAATATGGAACTGAGAAGGCTTCACTTGGGAAAGGGAAGTTGGGGTTTGATGAGGGAAGACATAGATAGCTATCTTAATTTTTCTGGTTACCTCTAGAAAGAATAACTAGGAACAATGATGGAACTTGTAGAGGAATATTTAGATTTGATATGAAGAAAGATTTCCTAATAAATCAAATGTTGAATAGCCTAATTCAAAAGTTGATGGGTGTTCCCTCACTAGAAAGCTTTAAATGAAGTGTCTGGCTCACCAGTTGCTAAGTATATGGTAGAAAGTGTTCTTATTCAGGTATTCATTGGATCAGAAGGACTCTTAAGTCCCCTCCAGCTTTGAGGTTCTATAATAAATGGTAGAGCTGAGACTGGAACTTAATTAAGTCTTCTTATTATAGGTTCTGTGCTCTTTCCACTGGTGATGAATTAGACATCAGAGGAAATAGGTTCTAATTCTTTCTGTTCAACAATTCAACAACCCTTGTATTTATTTCCTGCAAATAGTTGTTGACTCTGGGCAGTGGATATGTGCTTCAATTTCTCCCTCTGTAAAGAATTATTTACAATGCCTGCTCTACAAATAAGATAATACATTTGTAAGTGCTTTTAAAGGTATCAAAATGATATATAAATCAAAGTTATGATTATTGCTCTGCCAAATCTCTTGTCACATATCTTTTCTCTAAGTAAGAAGTTTCTGTCACCTATGTGAAGAACTGAACAAACTTGAGTTACAAAAGTAATATCTACTAGTTTCTGTCATTGCCACACCAAAAAAGTTTTGTTTTCTTCAGAAACTATATTTTTTTAGAATGTACTGTCAAGAATTTCAGGATATGTTTGGGATGTAGCCAGGAAGAACTGTTTCTGTCAGCTCTCTAGGACTGAGTGGCAGCCACAAATCAAATAATTGCACATAGAATAAATGGATGAATGAATGACCTAAAATTTTTGTCTATAAGTGCAACTTGTAACTACAAGTATAATTAACATAAACCATTTAAGACATTTGTTTTTGTTTTTTTCCTATCCTAATCCCAGTAGCCACAAAAATAAGTGTGGGCATAAAATTCATTGAAGAGCAGTTTCTTAGGCTAAAATGTCTTAAAACAGTGTTATTGAAGGGAAAATCGGCTATTTCATTATAAAATATGTGGGATTTACCTGAACTATTCCAATTATAGGATGTATGTGGGTAACTGGTCTAAAGTCTGCTCTATGGGGCATTTTGCATTGTTGGCTGAACCCTGTCCTTGAGATATGGGTACTGGCTAAAGGAAACACTTGCTGAGGCAAAGGGGATGGCCAGATTGACCAAGACAAAAAGATCAGAGATAAACTCGCATTTATGCAATTAGCCCATAATTTGAAAGAAAGGTACAAAAAGTATTTTATTTGAGCTTTTAGCCACCCATTTTATGGTATCACACACACTCACACATATACATATCCTTACCACCTCTCCATTAGTCCCTGTTAAAAAAAAAAAAAACAACAGTAATAAAGAAAAACAATCAAGTTAACCAACCTATAGGGTAACTGTGTCCAACAGTGGATAAACATTTCATATATATATATATATATATATATATATATATATAGAGAGAGAGAGAGAGAGAGAGAGAGAGAGAGAGAGTACTTTATCTCTCTTATGAGAAAAAAGAAATTGGCATTGGACTATCCTCTTACTTCTATTTTGTTTTTCTACATTGTGTCTGAATTTTATCAGAATATAATATAAAATAAAAGGCAATGTACCATAGTAGATAAAAAAATTGACCTTTAAATCAGTAAGACCTGAGTTCAAGTATTTCTTCTAACCTTTAGTGTTTATTTGACTGAACATATTACTCAATTTTTCAGTGTATGTTACTCTGTAAACCTATAATCAGTCAGGCAACAAAAATTTATTGGATCAATATGTGCCATACGATGGGGATTTAAAAATAAAGGCAAAAGATGATCCTTACTCTCAAAGAGCTCACAATCTAATAGAGAAGACAACTAAAAAATATACAAACAAGCTATTTTCAGGTTAAATCACAAATAATTAATGAAGAGCACTAGAATTAAGGAGGGTAGGGAAGGCTTCCTACAAAAGATAGGATATTATCTGGGACATGAAAAAAGTCAAGAATTCCAAAAATGGGGGATGAGAAGGAAAAATTCCAGATAAGAGGAACAGCCAGGGAAATTTCCAGTCAGGAGATGGAGTGTTACTGGCAAGGAGGCTAGTATTACTAAATCACAGAATATTTGTGGTATATAACACACAAAAAGACTGACAATTTAGTTTTGGGGGCCAGGCTATGACAGCTTTGAAAACCAAATCGATGATTGTGTATTTGATGCTGGAAGTGGTAGGCAGTCACTGAAGTTTTTTGGAGGTGCATGGTTAACGTGATCAGAACTGTATTTTAGAAAGATCATTTTCACAGGATTGCAGAGAATGGTCTGGAGTACAGAGAGACTTGAGGCAGACCAAGTCATCAGCAAGCTATTTCAATTGTCTAGATATGAGGAAATAAGGAAATATGCCAGGGTTGTAGTGGTGTCCAAGAATAGAAGAGGACATATTCAAGAAATGTTAGAAAGGTAAAATTGACAAGATTTGGCAACGGATTATTTATGAGGGGAAGGATGGTAAAAGAAAATGAAGAGTCAAGGATGAAACTTAGATTGCAATTCTAGATGACTGTGAAAATAGTGACACCCTGAGCAATGATATTGTTGTCAAAAGTCATTTTTCAGTAGTGCCTGACTCTCCATGACCGTATTTGTGGTTTTCTTCGCAGAGATACTGGAGTCATTTGCCATTTTTTTTTCCTTCAGCTCATTTTACAGAGGAGGAGCTGAGGAAAACAGGATTAAGTGACTTGCACAGGGTTACAAAGCTAGTAATTGTCTGAAGCCACATTTGAACTCATGAAGTTGAGTCTTCTTGACTCACAATGATAGAAAAGTTCAAAAGAGGGGAAGGTTTAGGGGAAAGATAATGAATTCAATTAGACATAATGAGTTTACAAATTCTGCATAATATCCAGTTTAAAAATGTCTATTAGGCAGTTGGAGACATGAGTCTAGAGGTAGGCAAAGGTTAAAACTAGGTAAGTAGATTTAACTATCAAAATAGTGTGTGTGTGTATATATATATATATATATATACATACACTTACATACATACATATATACATGTACAGAAACATAGACACATACATATATATACATACACATGCATATATACATATACATGCACATATATGTATGTAAACATATACATGTGTGTGTGTGTGTGTGTGTGTATATATATGTGTGTGTGTGTATATATATATATATACACATCAGGAGAAGAGAAGAGGGCCCAGGAAAGACTCCCTGAGGAATACCCACAGTTAGCAGATGCCATCTGGATGAAGATTCATCAAAAGAGACTGAGAAGTGGTCAGATAGGTAGGAGGAGAGCAAAGAGACCATTGTGTCACAAAAACTTATAAAGAAGAACCAATAAAGTGAAGAATAACTGAGAGGGGTAAAGACTGTAGAAAAGTCAAGAAGAATGAAGATTGGGGGAAAATTAAGTTACAAAGTAGTTACATATCTATATTAAAGGAAAGGGTTATACACACTGAAGAAATTATATCTAGGATCCTCCCCCATGGAAGATAAAACTTGTAATGTTTATTTCATTAATGATTAAATAATATGCATTCTAAAACTCTCCTTACACAATCACTTGCTCTTTTCCATTTGCGTTGTTCAGGAGTTCGTTACATCTAATCTGAACTATTCAGAACAGCCTACTAATTTTGCCCTGCCTCTGGTCTTTCCTTGCTTCATTCCAACCTACACACTTCTGTCAAAGTACTCCTCCAAAACTTCCAGTCACTTCCCTGCTCAAAAATTGTCAAGGACTCCCCCTTGCCTATTGAATATAATTCAAACCACTTTAATATGACAATTAAAGCTCTCCACAATCTATCTTCTCCCTGTCTTTTCAGCCTGGTCCCATACTACTCCCCTTCACAAGTTTTTTACTCCTACTATTTTTTCCTGTTTCCTAAATGTGCTCTTTATGTTTCTACCTTTTTGACTTTGCACATAAGGTTCTCTTTACCTCGAATACCCTTCCCTCCCATTAAAAAAATTTAAACCTCTTCAAGGCACACCTTACATATTATCTTTTCTAAGAAAACTTCCTCAGTCTCTACCTAGAAATATCTTTTCTCTATTTTGAATATCCCAACAACTTTCAAACTTTCTTATGACATTTAA
The DNA here is from genome assembly GCF_900497805.2 of Vombatus ursinus. Taxonomy (NCBI): domain Eukaryota; kingdom Metazoa; phylum Chordata; class Mammalia; order Diprotodontia; family Vombatidae; genus Vombatus; species Vombatus ursinus. The sequence continues at coordinate 9,234,133 of NW_020950792.1, read as the reverse complement.
CTATTTTGCGAAGTACTGTGTGTATATCTATGTCTGCATATCTACCCTTCCCTACTAGATAGTAAACTCCTCGTGGACAAACATAATGCCTGGTTCACCTAGTGCATAAAGAGTGTTTAATATTAATTTTATTGAATAAATAAATGAGTGTTCAATTGACATCAGGAAGAAAATAAATATTTCATCCACATGGCTTTTAATAATAATGATATGGGAAACTTGTAAAAAATTTAGATTATGGGGCTGCATTTTAGAACAGAGCATTTCTGGAAACTGCAACAATCTTTTTTTTTTTTTACTACAAGCAAAGAGAGAACACTGTCTATAAAAGATAATGCCAGTTTTTAAAAATTAGCAAACAAAAATGTTTGAAGTTAAAAGGTTTTAACCAGTAACAATTTTGTTTAAATGAATGTTTAAACAGAAGTTGGTTAACAAAACTAAAAACAAAAAGTGAGGTTTATATTGTACTCAAACTTTAAGGTTTAATACCGATGAAAACCTGATTTGAGGGCAAACACCACATTAAAAATGTATGCATTTTACTTATTTATTGGATTCTATGGTGTCCTTATCTGAAAAACTTAATAGGGGTATATAGTGTTTATTGCCAGCAAAAAATGTCTACTCCCTTCTCTACAGACTATCAGGTGCCTTATATGGTAGCTTGTTATTTACCAGTTTCTTCTCTTTTTCATTACCTCTATGCACCTAATCTAGCTACTATGTTCCACTTGGCTTTTTGCAGTGAAAACTGATTTTTTTAAATTTTCTGTTTAGATCTGATGGAGTAAGAGAGAAGAGACACACAGAAAGAAAGACAATTATTTTAGTCGTCTCCTCCACCACCTTGAAGTTAATGTAGAACCCTGTCATTTTGGGTCCTTTGAAAGGTTACATATGTCCTTGCTCCTGAGAGAGTTGTTCCTTCTAGAAATGGTTAAATTAGCAAAATATAATTTCTATGATGGTATTTTTTGCATGGTCATATTTCATATTATAGCTATCTAAAGCATTCTTCTATCTGAACTACCTAATCTATTACTGAAATAATTAGGTACTTTGTTTTTCTTAAATATATATTAGTACTACAGTCTTTATCACTACAGGATTTTAGTCAAAATGGATGGAATTGCAGTCACTAAACCAGTCTTTTCAGAAACATTTGTATTCACTCAGGCTAAAACACCACCACAATAGTTGTTTATAAATATTATAGTGTTCCTACATGTGTCCATATATGTATGAGGTAAATTTTGTCCTTTACTGCTTTTGTTTTCCCTATCCCCAGAATCAAATAATTAGAAACCCAAGTAAGAACTATTTAAAATGCAGTGGTTATTAATCTGGAATCTATGGATTTTAGATTTCAGGAGGCCTGTAAACATATATGGGAAAAAATACACCTTCATTTTTTACTGACCTTTGATTCCCTTTGTAATCCTATACATTTTATTTTATGTATTTAACATTATTCTGAAGGAGTTCATTAACTCTATCAGTTGTCAAGGAGGCCCATGACACAAAAAAGGTCAAGAGCCTATTCTATGTCTTATTTGTACTTCTATTTCTGCACTTATATTCTAAGTTGTGGTATAATTATTCATATTGTGTCACCTCCTCTACTAGCTTATAAACTTCTTGAGAATGGGAATCTCTTACTTTTAGCTTTATATTTCTTCTCTCACCCACCTTAATGCTTACCAGTTCATTGCACATAATAGACACTTAATAAATGTTGAATTAATGAATATTTATATTTATAAAATGCTTAAAATTGATTATTTATTATTTTTCTTGTCCATTAAGGATAAATATAAATAAAAATTCATATGCAAGATCATATTTAAAATTTAAAGAGACCTTTGAGATCATCTAATATAGGATGGCCCCTGGGTCAAATCTTGCCCACCTGTTTTAGTAAGGTCACATGCTAAGAATATAAACATTTTAACCCATAGTGGGTGGGCCAGATTTGGTCCTCAGGTCATGATTTGTCAGTCCCTGAATCTATTCTCTTCATTTTGTTGATAAGCATAACCAGGATATAAATCAGGTCTTCTGATTCTAATACCAATTATCTTTCCATTATAAAGTCTTCTCCTAGGTTATTATTGGGTGCAATCTGCCCCATAGATCCTCATTCTTTTTTCTGACTATTGACTATCCAGGAGGTCTCTACTGTTACAACATTATTAATGTTTACCCATCTCTGGCATGTTCTGAACTTCTTCCTCGGTCTCCACTCCCCACCAAAATTGACCTACTTATTGATTCATTGCTTCAAGGATCTGATTTTTCCCAGTTAATCCGGTAAACTAATTTCCTGTGTATCTGTAATATTAGCATTTTAGACAGTCCTTCCTAGAGCCAGTGAACATCATCCAACAGTATGGATTTATTTTGGCATGTGAGGAAGAGCTAAGAAAGGGGGCTGGATCATGTGTTAAATTTACACTTCTGCTTTTCTGTCAATTAACATTATGAAAAAATTACAATGACAAGGTGCATCTCAAGTGAATGTCAATTGTCAATGAGGAAGATAAGAAATCAATTGCCTCAACTATAACAATTGCCTCAACTGTAACATGACTAGCCTCTTGATTAGCCTGGTTCTTCAACCATGTCACTGTAATACATTATAATGTTTTCAGTGAGTAACAGTCTGAAAACTTATTCTGGTCATCATCTCTCAGGAAGTCCTTTCCAAGAGAAATCATGATTTGATCAATACACACACACACACACACACACACACACACACACACACACCAGAATTTGAAATAAGTATTGTAATTATGGTAACTTGAAATTAGGAGAGGAACTAGGGAAAGTACTTTGCAACATGTTAGGAAAGAGTTGAATTTCATGAAAGGTTTTCCCAGATATGTGTGACATTAAGTAAACCATAAAGGGCTTTGCAGCACTTTTCTCTTGCTTCCACTAAGCAAAGTGAACAAAAACATTTTGCATAATTACAGCCTTCCCATACCACCTTACCCTCCAACCTTGACCAATTAAGGAATGCAATAAATGAAAGTTTCAATTAGTGCAGTTCTGAATGTGAACAGTTTTAATTGGGGCACTATGGTGGATCAGTGGTGATGTTTGGAGAGACCTGAATCCCACAGGAGTCCACAAGGTCACATGAAATTGTCAACTACCAGGTTCACCTTTATTTAGGGTGAATCCTGCTCCTTACTATCAATGTGTAATTTTACTGGTGTTTATCAACATTGAGGTAAAGAAACAGCTATTAATTTAGCAATAAAGTCCAACAACATTACTTTTGCCCTTCATCCTCAGTACATCTACAATAATCATTGCTTTCTGATTAGTTTAATGCTCAAGTTTGCAATTGATTAAGTGAGATATGAAGAAATACTTCAAAACCAATAAATTATAGAACAAATTTTGAGTGAGAGAAAGAATAACTGTATTTTCATTTAAAACAAGAAAATGGCTACTATGGTTGTTCTGAATAATGGACTGGTTGAATTATACAGAATAAAGGGGAATTTCTAGTTTTGCTTAGTGAAGTTGCCATTGGCCAATCTATCATTCACGAGGTTATTGGGACCTGAAGTCTTCTTATTGGGGGTTTCTAGGTGCATGATTAATGACTAGAGATTGCCTTTGCTTTCCTACCTGACTATTCATTGATCAGGCCGAGTGTTGGCACATTCTTTATGATTCTTAAAGACCTATTTTTCTCTGTCTCCTAGCTCTATCCTTCTTGTTGGTGTGAGTGCTCATCTCTTTAGTCTTGGAGGTCTGTGTAGATTTCTCTAGTCAGTTGTTTCAGCCCCTACTCAGCAATAAGGCTTGTCTTCCTCTGTATTTATCTATCTTCTAATAATGCATAGTTATGTGCACATGTTGTTTTGACCGTAGATAATACTGTATTCATTGATATAAAATCAAAAGGAATAAATGGAAAACATTAAAATAATACCTCTGTGAACCACAAGCTTTAAGCTTCTTTCAAAGCTTGGCAGCCCATAATCAAAATGAATAGTTCATAAATAGAGAAACTAAGGCTCTGTTATTCCATTAGGACATAATAAGATTCTACCCTCTTCTTTTTCATTAAGAGTACCAGGAAAAATAAAATTTCTGTCAGATATGGTACTTTGGAATCATAGCTGGGCCTTGATGTCATTTCTTTTCTTCTCACTATTCTGTCACTGGCAGAAACTTCCAGTACTGTCCTCCAAATGTTTTCCTTTATAATTTCTTATTAGATGGATTATACAGGACTCTAATCATTCTTTGCACATATTCATCACTAATGGATCAGTGAAATTGACTGAACTGAGGGAAGGCCTAAACTTTGAGAGAAACCACTAGGCACCATTTTCTTAAGAGTTCTACACTTCTCAAATGACTACCTGGCTCTGCCCAAATGTATTTTTGCTCCTTTTGGCAAATTTAAATATTTCCATATTTGAAAACGTAATGGGCTAGATTCACCAAATGCATGAAGATGACATTTTGTCATTTAGAACCTAATTGAAACCCTGCTACATGTCCCCATATTCTTAAAAGTGTGTGTGTGTGTGTGTGTGTGTGTGTGTGTGTGCTTTCAATCTATTGAAAGAGACAACATTTAAAAACTAGTTTTTGAACATCTCATCTTTCAGGGATTTATTTTTCTAATCATACTTTACATTTAATTTAATTTATTTAAAGTTAGTGTTCTCTGATCAAGTCTTATTCCAATATCTCATATTATATATCCCTATCTTCTACAAAAATTATGCTTGTGGAAAAAAATTCTCTAATAGTTCCTACCAAGTTGGAAAGATTTTAAGTACAGGCTCAGAAATTAGCCAAATATTTGCCTTTTAAGAAAATACCTAGATAAATGCAATATTGTTTTGTTGTTGTTTTTTGGTTCAAACAAACCATTATTAAGAAGCTGTGTGTGGGTATGTGTGTGAGTACGGGTTTGGGTGCTGAAATGCTTGAGATTTTGACATGATGTAACAATAATTCTGGGACACTGAACTTGGTTCACAGGGCCTGAGTTTGAGTCCTGACTCTGTAGTTTAATATCTGTGTGATCTTGGTGATTCCACTTAATAACCCTGAGTTCCCTGAACTGCAAAATGAAAGGTGGGGGGGAACTGACCACTAAGATCCTTTCCAGTTCTAGATTTAGAATCCTATGATCCTGTAAGGAAATTTGTATGTGTATAGAAGCAATTTTATTATTGAATCTCAGAGTAGGAAGGGATCTCAAATATCACCCACTGTAACCCAGATCTGAATGTGACATCCTTCCTCTAAATTCCTACTCACATATTTCACATGTAATTCTTCACCTAGCATATAATTTTTAAGAAAAATTATTTTTGGGGGGAAAAAAAGAAAATTACATATTGGTCAATGTTCTTAGAAAGTAGTGTGGCTAACTGACATTTTCATTGTTTGGCTACTATATCAATGAATTGACAAGGACAGTTAAGGTAACAACCAAAAAGTTTATGACTGGAAAGGAAATTCTATATCTATATCTATATACTTATATGCATATTTATGTTTATATACTTCTACTTCTAGATATATCTATCAGAAAATAACCTATTTTAGAGGTCAGTTATAGTTATATAAAAGGCCCTGCCTAATCTCTGCCTTGGTAACTTGAATTTTTTTGTAATTAATAGCCTCAATTAAGTCACTGGTTTTAGATGTCTATAATATACTAATGGGGTAAATGATTAAAAATAAATGGAAATGAGCTCAGTTGAGGCTAAAATTCATCAGTGAATTTGGTAAAGTCATTGAGATGATAAATGTTTCAAGTAAATAAGATGCTTTTTAAAAGTTTTACCTCTCAATTTACTATTTGTTACTATGAAGAAACAGTTTTTGTCTGCTTGGACTGTTGCAGGCAATTCAGTTGTCTGAAAGAGGCTTATGCCCTCTTAAGAACCTGAGTTCTGTGCCACACCCCATCATCCCCTATTATTAGGTATACTGGTAAATCCTTATGAATATTAAGGAGCTGCCCTCTATTTCATCAGTTTTTTAGAAGATCTCATTTTAGAATACAAAAAGTTTCCTATAATTTCCCCCTCTAAATTTTTACAGAGTTGTTTGATTATGACAGAATGAAAGCTGAACAAAACTAAATGGGTAACAAAAGAAGTACAATTAAAAAGTGCTGACTTTTATCCAATTATGCAACAGGGCAAAAACAATTAGTTTGCTGCGCTCTGTCCAGTAGGGTAAATTATGCTGACAGTAGAGAGCAGAAGCAATTTTTTATCAGCCAAATTTATTTTTTTGCTTAGCAAAGATGGAAGTCATGTAATAATGTGTCCTGGTGGATGACTTGAAGGTCAAAGTTTAAATTCATCTTGCTAAATAACTTGATCTAAAGCTGAAAGTTACCCACAGGATTTGCAGTGCTTTGGATACAATGGCAAGACCTCAGAAAGGAAAGGAGAGGTGATATGGATATTTGACCCAGAAATGAGAGTGTTGTCTATAGTAGGTTTCTGCACCATTTCCTTATGTGCTTTATTAAGTAATTAAGGGAATAAAGTTATTTTTTCTGTTCTTGTAAAATTTTAATTAAAAAGAAATCTTTCAATATTCATGAGCCTAGGGGAGTACTTAATTTTTGTCATCAATGAACACATTTAGAAAGGGAAAAGCATTAGGATGGAGTGAGGGGAAAAAAAGAAAATGTTATCAATATTAAATTTTCCATCCTTTCATATATCATTGAAAATATAAATAAAAAATTAAAATCATACTCATACATTTTAATAATTAAGTATGAATTGTGTGAGTTGGAGGGCATGATTTTGAATCCTTGATCTGTTAAAAATTAAATGCTTTTTGACTATAAATACTTAACTCTTTTAATTCATCATGTGGTTTGACTTTGGGCAAGTAATTGGGCCACTCTGGGCCTTAATTTCCAAATCTGACAATGAGAGGGTTGGAGTAAATAATATCTAACATCCTGTCTAGCTTGAAATCATATAATCTTATCATTTTATTATGTTGTGGATCTTATGGAACCGTGTATTGTGTGGGTAATTTGTATTTTCCAACAACAATAATCAACAAGACATTTCTTTTCTTTCAATTATGAAAATATAATTTTGTGAACAGTATTCAGAGTTGGTCATAAGACATACCTAACTCCTATGTATAATTCATACCCAAAATCTGATAGAGGAAGCAAAGATATAGACCCTGGGGAGAGAATATGAAGAGGAATAATCAGCCATGGCTGTTATTGAGCATAGCCTTCATTCACAGAGGCTGACTAGTCAACTGGGACAAGAGAAATGGGAATGTCCAATTATTAGTAAATTTATACAGAAAACAATGATATGTGCGATGTGTGTATGCATGTGTGCACATGTGTATGTGTGTACACACATGCATGCATGCATGTGCATATGTGTATATGTGTGTGTTCACATATGTAGCACAAATTCTTGTGTGCATACACACATTTTTATGTTTGTAGGTATGTATGTATATTTTCTTTCCTCTCTCTGCTACTCAAGAGGATGGCTGTTGAATATAGAATTTTTTATTCTTTAAAATTATCTAATTGCTATTTTAATTAGAACCCTAAACTCATTGATTTGAGACAAAGGATAGGTCCTAACTTCCTGAATGTATGCCTAATTATTCATGAAAGTTAAAGCAAAGAGAAAATGGACAATGAGGGTCTTATTATAGAAACAGAAATATAAAAAGGACAGAAATTTGAACCCTTGCTCCAAAGTGCTAGCGTTCTATCCTGTCTGACAACTCTGAGACAAAAGAGAAAGCATTTTGATTTATTATTTTTATAAATGTCTGAGATAAAACTCAGTACAGATTTTTTTTCTGCCCTTAGGCTAAAGCAAGTCAGTTGCCATAGTTATTTAGCTATCTAAGAGGAGAATGGGGGGTTATCAGGTTAAGTTTCCTTTTCCGTAGTTGTTTACTTCTTTGACTACAGATATCTACCATACCAGAAGTATATACTACTTCTTCTCCCAGTGCCCCCCCCCCACCATGAACAGTGAAAGCTTTTTGTAGGAATGGTGCTGATGGCGATAAATGGGGAGGAGTAATTGCCTGAGGACAGAGAGTTTCTGGACCTACCTGGTTATATCTGAATTCCCAAAGCTGAGGCAAAAGAGGAAAGTATAAGCTTGTTTTCTCTTTTGCCTTTAGTCTTTAATCCAAATCATTTCAAAAGCTAGATTTGAATGTACATTCTTTAGGAAAACTATTGGGAGTATAAGACATATTTCCCTAGTCTTTAGATAGAAATTTGATCTTTCTAATGACAGCTATATTTCTAGTTTCTCTTAAAAGGAGATGAGTCATTGTTATTTTCCCTACCTTTTAAAAAATTCTTCATTATTAATGGGGCATAGGTGGGAGAAGAAGTACAGTGGGAAATGTAGATGAGATGAAATAAAAGATAACTATATGTTTTTTTTTAAAAGAAGTAAAGCAGTGAGTTTGGCAAGTTAAATGTCCATAAAATAAAATTAAAATAACTTGCTAATCACATGACACTATCAAATCAAAACTCAAGTTCAACTTTCAGGAAATGTATTTGTTCAAAGTGAGAAATTATTTAATAATACTTATTCAAGTAAATATATGTGAATTTTAAAAAATGAAGATATGTCATAGAATTCAAGATCATTGAGATTAGGGGCTTATAAATATTTTATTTTTATATCTCCAATGCCTAGAGCAGAGTTTTGCACACTGTGCGAACTGTTTCACATGGAATATTATCAAGCAGAGTTTGTTTGCTGATTAAAAGATTTGCAAAAGTTGAGTGGCCAATAGCCTTTGAATAACACTGTCATTGACTTTAAAGGTTTAAGTAACTATCAGCCATTATCAACACACATACATACACACACACAAACATATAATCTGTTTTTGTCTCTGTCTCTCTCTATAGATACATATATACTTACATGTATATATACACATACACCTATATATACACAATCTATATATTTATAAAATAAATTATAAGTGTGCATGTAAGCATATATGTATGTTTTGTGTGTATTAGATATATATACAACATACAAACATGATATTTGTTACTCCCTATTCCCCTTCAGATTCCTATTATACTAGGTTAGCCTACTTCAGGGTTCAAGTACACACAGATAGTGCCTGTCATCAACACTTATTATTTATGTCATATCTCTCAATTAAACCCTAGAGCTATTAAAGCTAACTAGAATTTCTGGTTACTCTGTATCCCTGAAGTTTCCTTCATGAATAACCATGGACAAATCTATTAGCATTCAATATGTGAATCTTATTATTTATTTGGAGCACACACTGCACTCATGAAGAAATTTATCTGTGTAATCACCTCACTGGATAGAATAAACTGATTGATAACATCCTTTCAACTACCAAAAAAAGATAAAAGGCCATTCAGGTCACCAATATCCAAACACAATAGATTCAAAGTTGGACTTCTAATTAGCAAAGAAAAGATCCTAATTATGGCTTAATTATAAACTATCAAGAAAAGACTTTATAAAGGATTCACCACCGAACTAAATGAAAAATTAACATTTTATTTCTATTTTCAAATGTATTTCTATTTCCTTATGATTTTATTACTTCAGAAGATGAAAACAGTTTGACTTAATTATCAGTCTTTATTTTTTATACTTTTGTGTAATAAGGTTTTGAAGGCAGCTTGGTGGTGCAGTGGATAGAGTGCTTGGCCTGGAGTCAGGAAGACTCATCTTCCTGATTTCAAATCTGACCTCAGACACTTACTAGCTGTGTGGACCTGGGCAAGTCACTCCACCCTGCTTGCCTGAGTTTTCTCATCTGTAAAAATGAGCTGGAGAAGGAAATAGCAAACCACTGTAATATATTTGCCAAGAAAACCCCCCATGAGGTCACAGAGTTGGACATGACTGAAAAAAAATGACTAAATAAAAACCTAAAGTTTTCAGAAATGACTGGCACCCTAGGATTTATAGTTCAGCAGGACAAGCATTCCTTCTCATCCCAAAGAATTATTGGGATTTTAATGATCTTTAAGACAAAGCAAATGCGAGTCATGACCATTAGTTTTTGAAGCAATACACAACTTTTTTTTTTTTTGAAAAGGCAGACTGCAGGGCAGCTAGGTGGCGATGTGGATAGAGCACCGGCCCTGAAGTCAGGAGGACCTAAGTTCAAATCCGGCCTCCGACCAAATACTTGACAATTACTAGCTGTGTGACCCTAGGCAAGTTACTTAACCCCAATTGCCTTAAAAAAAAAAAGAAAAGAAAAGGCACGCTGACAAGAAAGAGTCAGGAGCAACAGGAATAGGAAAGTAAGAGTACCTATTCCAACCCAAGACTTAAAAAGTAACAATGGAAAGATCTGGAGGCATGAGACAACAAACATAAGACAAATTGAAAGGAATCCTGAGCTGAGATTGAGAAAAGAGAGCTCAGTGGAAGTCACCAGGCATATATATGCAACTCAGAGCAGAAAACTAAAGCCAAAATCATAAGTTGTACTTTAGAATTCACAGACATTTCCAAATGTGCTTTCCCCACAATTTCCTCTCCTCGTTATCTGTCCAGTTCACTGTCCAGACACTTTGGTATTCTCTACTTTCATCATTTTATTTAAATTCAGTATTTCCTATAACCTGAATTTGACTCATATTTCCCAAGTAGTGAAGACCAGAAGAGATTGAGATAGAGCTTGCTTCTAATTCCCTATGACATTAATGCAATTCAATCATTTTTTTCTTAAAAGCCTCCTTTCTATGGTTCCCAATTTTTTTTGTTGGACAAACTTGCCTTTTTCTATATTTCCAATTTTCTTAAAAGTCATTCTTTTTTTTTAATTTATTTTTCGTATTTTTTTTTAGGCAATTGGGGTTAAGTGACTTGCCCAGGGTCACACAGCTAGTAAGTGTCAAGTGTTTGGTCTGAGGTTGGATTTGAACTCAGGTCCTCCTGACTTCAAGGCCAGTGCTCTATCCACTGCGCCACCTACCTGCCCTTTAAAAGTCATTCTATACTCCCTCTTCACCCTCCCAAAAATCTATATGCAGTTCATCACACATGGCATTCCATCTTCCAGATATATGCCTTTATAGTGGTTGTCCCTCATCACCTCTCACCTAGACTACTGAACTACTACCGATTTTCCTACCCCAAGTTTCTTCTTACTTCTATCTATCCTCAACACAGCTATCAAAGGGATTTTTCTAAAGCATAAGTGTAACTATCCTACTCCATGAGCTTCAGTGGCTTCTTATCATTTCCAAGATCAAATATGACAATGAAATTTAAAGTTCTCCATCACTTGATCCTCTTCTACCATTACAACATTATTATACCTCATTCTCTTCCACGAAGTCTATGGTCCAGCTAAACTTGATAACTTTCAGTTCTTTGAACACAACATCAATTGCCCTTCCCTTTGCGCTGGTTGTCTCCCATATTTGGAATGCTGGACCTACTGATCATTCTATTTTACTTTCTGTGGTTTCCTCCAAAATGCAGCTCATATCCCATCTTCAGCAGGGGTCTTATTCTTGTGTGCTGAGCAGCTGATGCCTTTTCCTTTCAGATTATCTTTATCTACTCTCTTTATGTCTTCTCTTCTAGTATATTGTCTTCCTTATTGGGATTTATTTATCCCCTTTCTAGAATGCTGACCCTCCAAGCCTCTGTTTCCTGGAATCCTTGCTTTCCTTCAAGATTTACAGAAGTGAATTGCAAGATCTTTATAAAATTATAATTTATATTATTGATTTGTAAAAAGAGACTTTAGAGATCATCCAGACCAGTCTTGTCCAAATGAGAATATTTGACAGATTGAGGAGTCAAATTTTGGAGAGGTGAAATGTAGTTTCCAAAATCACACAGGCTATAGGTAAGTCATGGAATAATTTTTTAAGTGAATATAGAAATTTCAATATAGTCTGATGAAAAGGAAAAAAGGGAGGGAGGAAGGGAGGGAGGAAGGGAGGAAGGAAGGGGGAAGTAGAGACAAAGAAAGCTCTAAGTCATAAAAGACCAACTCAAAATCACTCCATATGGAGCTATTTAAATAATATGAGGGACATAATACTAAATATGCACATTGCCATAATGAAATAATATAAATGGACAACAAAAACAACATAAGGAGATTTCAAACCCAACTTCCACATGTGCAACATCTGTTTGAATTATGGCAAAACCTGCCAATTCCAGATTGTCCTCATTGGTCATTTAAGAATATATAAATTGATTGCAATAAACTATGTTCATCCTTACAGGTTTGCTCATTATTGTTGATCACTATATGGTTACTGAGTGCTGTTAAGAGCACACTTCCTTCTGATAGATTTGTTGATATTTGTGAACTGAAATTTTGAGAGAGAATCTATGTGTTTATTTTTTAATAGCACAATGTTTTATGGTGTTGGGGTTGGGAGAAAAATCATCTGCCCAGTAAAAAGTTAATCTGAATAAAATTAATAAGCATTTGGAAAAACAATTTTAAGAATAACATTTTGGGGGCAGCTAGGTGGTGTAGTGCATAGAGCATTGGCCCTAGAGTCAGGAGGACCTGAGTTCAAATCCAAACTCATACACATGATACTCACTAGCTGTGTGACCCTGGGCAAGTCACTTAACCCCAATTGCCTTGCCAAAAAATAAATAAATAAAATAAAATTTTCACAGCACATTCTGTATCTATTTGATGGATAAAGGACTTGTTAAATAGGCTTCTGAACTTGGCTCCTATGACGACAACTAAAATCTCCATTAAAAAGAATGATAAACATTAGCAACATGAAGGGTATCTATACATATTCTATATGTATTAAAATAAAAATGGTATATTAATTCAAATACAGGGTCAAAAATAAGTTTTTCCCTTCTGGATACAGATTACTATTTTTTAATCAATTAATTTATTTTTAGTTTTCAACATTCACTTCCATAAGCTTTTGTGTTTTAAATTTTCTTCCCCTCTTTTATCTTCCCCCTCCCCAAGATGGTATGCAATCTGATATAGGTTCTACATATACATTCTTATTAAATATATTTTCATAGTTGTCATATTGCAAAGAAGAATTCGAATGAATGGGAGGAACCATAAGAAAGGAGAGAGAGAGAGAGAGAGAGAGAGAGAGAGAGAGAGAGCGCAAGCAAATAGTATGCTTCAATACACATTCAAACTTCATACTTCTTTCTCTGCATGTGGATAGCACTTTTCATCATGAGTCTTTTGTAGTTGTCTTGGATCCTTGTATTGCTGAGAAGAGCTAAGTTTTTCAAGGTTAGTCATCACACAATGTTGCTGTTACTATGTAAAATGTTTTCCTGGTTCTACTCACTTCACTCAACATCAGTTCATATAAGTCTTTCCAGGTTTTTCTGATGTCTGCCTGCTCGTCATTTCTTAAAGCACAATAGTATTCTGTTACATTCATATGCCACAACCTGTTCAGCCATTCCCCAGCTGATGGGCATCCCCTCAATTTCCCATTCTTGGATGCCAGAAAAAGAGCTGCTATAAATATTTTTGTGCACATGGGTTCTTTTCCCATTTGTATGATCTCTTTGGGTTACAGACCTAGAAGTGGTATTGTTAGATAAAAGGGTATGCATAGTTTTATAGACTTTTGTGCACAGTTCCAAATTGCTCTCCAGAATGGTTGGATTGGTTCACAACTCTACCAACAATGTATTAGTCTGCCACATTACTATTTTACAATTATTATTTTGTATACTGTATATTAGAGAATATATAAATGTCACAAAACTATGCATATTATTATCTCCCATTTATTCAGCACTTGGTAGTTTAGAGAACACTTTCCTCAGTACAGAGCTGAAATATAGGTAATAAGCACACTATTATCCCCACTTCACAGTGAAAAAACTGAGGATCAAAGAAGTTAAGTGACTTACTCTTAGGGCTAAAAAGTGGTACATCCAGGATTTGGCCTCAAGACTTTTTGATGTCAAATCCAGGGATCTTACTAGTACATTGTACTTTCATTAGGAAATGACAAAAAGTCCTTTTTACAGTCATCTTTTAAATTTTATTTTTAAGTGATAAAAGAGATTAATTAAATATTTCCAAGCAGCTAGCAATTATAAATAAGGTTAATATAAGGGATAGAAATAACTGAAATAGAGAAACAGAGAGACAAGAGTAAATATCCGAATTTTGATCTGAAAAGAAAGGAGAAAAAGATATAGGAAGTGGTTAGAAATTGAATACCTACTTAAAATTTCTTACACAGTCTCAGAGAAAATGAAAGAATCTTTTTTTGCATTAAAACTTTGGAGAGAAACCTGCTACATATGCACCAAAGGGACAGTAGTACGCTGGAATCATGTTATGAGACAAAGCCTGCTATGAATAAAGCCTTTCTCAGGAGCCTCTTATGACTAAGTCCATGATGAACAAGAACAGCAAACAAGTAGTTGTCCATGGCAGTTAGCCATGTGACTTAGTGACAAGAATGGTGGAGAACTATAGATATCATTTCCAACAAATTTGGAGAGTACTTATAATTTTACAGTTATCATCTCAGAATACAATTTATTTTATTTTATTTCCACATTAGCCAATTAACATATGTTATACAGACAGAAGGAAGACTGATCTCCTATTAGACAACCTCCTTACCCATAGAAACACCCTAATGACATGGGATTTAGGTCTCTTTGTGAGTGCCTCCCTTCCCCTCCCCAATTAGCTTCCTACCAGTTCTCTTTTTCCAAGTGTAGACCACCATAAGCTCAGAATTGTGACAGTCAGATAGTTCACTTGTTAGGAGAGTTTTCTAGGGATTGAAAATAAGACCCATAGTACTCTCATATCTCTAACCTGTGTCAAGATGCTAGAAGTTCAAAGAATATAATATAGGAAAGACAGGAAAGCAGGACCCTCAAAATTTTGTAGCTGTACATAGGTATTGGAGGAGTTGTGCATTTTGAGTTTGAAACAGCTTCTTGTGTTCCAAAGAATGACAGCCATAATATGTATCTATAAGAGCTACTAGGAAAGAGGTATCACTGGATAAGGAAGCAGTGATGAGCAATAGTAGCAGGTGACTGTCTGATAAGGGGTATTGAGGTAGTTATATGTACATCTCATATAAAGAATAGAGGGAAATGTTACAGTGGCAAAGATCTGGAAGTCTTTTGAAATTAGTCAGACCTGGCAACTCTCATTCACTTTTTATGAGTGGAAATAATAGAAAATGAATCTTGAAATCATTTCAAGGTTTTTTTGTTTGTTTATTTGTTTTTTATAAATCATTGGTGTGGTAAGAGGGATGGGGGTGGAGCATAAGACATAGGTGCTAGTTTTCTACTGATAAAAATAAATATTAGAAGGCAGAAAATAAAGGTTTGGGGAATATATATTACAAAATATTAATTAACATGTATATCAATCAATATTAATATTAATCAAAATATTAAAAATGCTGAGTGATAAGAATAATTTGGATTTTGAATGTAAAATTAAGTAAAATACATTTGGGACTTTTGGTTAAAGATATAATGGACTTAATTATAGAATCTTAAAGTTGGAAGGGAGTTTAAAGTTCATCTAATTAAAACACATACTAAACAAGAATCATATCTTGAATACACCCAATGTATTAACCGGTTATATGTGTGTATGTGTATTTATATATATATATATACACACAAACACGTATGAATATGAATATATATGTATATATGTATGTATATATGTGTGTGTGCATAGTCAATGAAAGTGAATATTTGTCTGACCAGAGATAATTTCTTCAACTTTTGAATATTTCAAGTTATTAGGAGTTTTTTTTCTTAAATCAATTAGAATCATTTAGTCAATAAGTATTTATTAATTATTTACTAAGTGCTAGGCACTATGCTAAATTCTGAACCTGCAAAGAAAGGGAGGTGGGGAGAATCCCTGATCTCAAAGAGTTTATATTCTAATGGGGAAGAAATATCTAATTAACAGTACACAAATAAGTTCTATAGAGTGTAAATGGAGGATAATCTCAAAGGTTAGGGACTATCACTGGGGGAGGGGGGAGGCAGGGAAGAACTACTCCATTGAATGAAATTTTATCTCAGTCTTATAGAAAGCCAAAGATGGAGGGTATAACAGGCATAGGGGACAAACAGTGAAAAGGCAGGGTGTGGTTTGTGAGGAACAGCAAATAGGTCAGTATACCAGGATCTTAGAATACATGAAAAAGAATAAAGTAAAAGAATGCTGGTAAGATGTGGAGGAGACAGGTTGGGAAGGGCTTTAAATGACACGCATTTTATATTTGATGCTGGAAGTACTAGGAAGCCACTGGAAATGATTGAATGGAGGAGAGAGATGATGTCAAACCTGAGTTTTAGGGAAATCACTTTTGCAGATGTCAGAAGGATGGATTGGAGGAGAAAGATATTGAAGGCATGGAAATGAATCACAAAGTTATTGCCCATCCAAGTCTAAGTGTGAGATGATGAGAGCCTGTACTGGAGTGGCAGAGGGGAAAAGGGCAGAAGATAGCAACCTTTGTGAGCATTTCAGCTCATGGGAAAGCCTATCAATCTTTTCCCTTACTCTTCACCACACTACGCCCATTAAAATTTTGTAGTTCTTGTAAATTATGCCCATCAAAATATCTGTCAATTTTCACATTATTCAAGGTTCACAGGCCTCATGATGGCACAGATCAGAATTGCATACTATATGACAAACACATGGGCCAAATGAAAGTATGTAAAACACAGCATTACTTAACAATTTTGCATAAAGTAGCCCAAAAGCAGAGATTAAATTTTAAAATATTACATTATGAAGTTAAATACAAAGAACAAAATATATTCACTCTACTTGTGGATATTAACTGGCAACATATAATTTGCATCCATTGTCTGAAATATGTTACGTTAGCCTATGCTCTGAATAGATATTTCTATTTTCAGTTCTGTGCTCTTGGCGTAACTAGGCCTATAGGATCATGAGTGCCCCAGAATTAAGGATACTGTCTTCTGATCCTAATGAATCAGATTCTGTAGGAGGCTTCCATTCTCTTTGGGCACCCATTCTTGGAATATTAGGCAAGAAAAAAAGGGTGCATCATACTACTATCATAGATGTCTGATCACAGATCACTATGTGGCTAAGGTACTCGTCAGGCTTTCCCTAGTATCAAGAATGTAAGAATGTATAGTTACCTTTTCATATAAAATTTGATCTACATCATTCACATTTTAGGCCATTATCTGTCACAATGTATTTACCTACAATTGGTTGGCAGGACCTTCATGTAGTGTCTGTATCCTAGATATTCTGAAGTGTCTTTTGCTTCTGTCCTGGTTGCTTCTATGGGTAGCAGGTGGTTACTATGTTATAATTGCCATGGAGACAACTAACATTTCTACAATGCTTTATTTAGTATTTTGTTTTTTGCACAGTTACATGTAAAAACAATATTTAACATTCATTTTTAAAACTTAGAGTTCCAAATTCTCTCCCTTCCTCCCTTCCCAACCCACCTCCCCATTGAGAAGATAGACAAGAAAAAATAAGAAAATTAAAGTTAAAAAAGTACACTTCAATCTGTATTCAGACACCATCAGTTCTTTGTCTGCGGATAGATAGAATTTTTCATCATACACCCTTCAGAGTTGACTTATGTCATTTTATTGCTGAGAATAGCTAAGTTATTCAGGGCTGATCATCTTACAATAATGCTATTACTTTGTACATAGTAGATTTCACTTCGCATCAGCCCATACAAGTCTTTCTAGGTTTTTCTGAGAGCATCCTGCTCATCATTTTTTATCGCACAATACTATCCCATCATAATCACATACCAAAACTTGTTCAGCCATTCCCCAATTGATGGACATTCCCTCAACTTCTAATTCTTTACTTACTGAAAAGAGCTACTACAAATATTTTTGAACATATACAAAAGTTTTTCCTTTTTTTATTTCTTTTGGGGTACAGACCTAGTAGTGGTATTGCTAGCTCATCTAATTAAACACATATTAAACAAGAGTCATATCTTGAATGTATCCAATATATTAGATGGTTATATGTGTGTATGTGTATTTATGTATGTATATATGTATGCATATACACATATGAATATGAATATATATGTATATATGTATGTATGTATATGTGTGTACAGTCAATAAGAATGAATATTTGTCTGAACAGAGATAGTTTCTTCAACTTTTGAACATTTCATTCAAGTTTTCATATTTACAAATCCAGTGCTCCACTCTTTCTACACCTCTCCTCAAACAAAAACTGTGCTGCCTGTTCTTTCTAATTTAAAGTTATTAAATTCAATAGAGATAAATATAAAATCAAACACTTAAGTTTAAAAAATCATTTTCATTATAGATGAAGTAGAACCGAAAGAAGAGCTCTTATTTCAAATATACTAATAATGTTCAAAACTTGTAACCTGTCACCAAAGGAGAACACAAAAACAAAACATAAGACAGAAAAAAAAATGTATAACCAACAAACATGAGACTTCTAAAGTCAAGGACATCCTGAGTAAAGGCCTGAATGCAAATCACCTCAAATATCTCAAAATATAGCAGCCTCATTATATTATAGCATGGTATAATAAGATATTTGTAATCATCATAGGACTTACCATCAAAGTATACTCCCATTTTTAGGCATTATCTGTTTGTTTGTTTGGTAAAGAATGCTCTCTATCTCAATTTCTTTTCATTATATAGTATGGGTTTCTGTAAATAAGATGAATAAATTTAAATATCTATGATTTTTCTTGGTTTTTAGTTGTCTATGCTG
Source organism: Vombatus ursinus (assembly GCF_900497805.2). NCBI lineage: Eukaryota > Metazoa > Chordata > Mammalia > Diprotodontia > Vombatidae > Vombatus > Vombatus ursinus. Next base: position 9,215,311 of record NW_020950792.1, on the reverse strand, counting down.
TTTCCATAAATCAACAATTCTAGAAACATCATTGATAAAAATTATGGAGTTTCTATTTTTAAATAAAAAAATTGACATTTTTTATGTTTTTATCACACTGTTTTAAAGTTATACATTACAAAAATTTTACTATAATCACAAGCCACTAAAACTTAAAACTGTATTAATGCTGCACTAATAATTAGAATACCTATATAATCCATCTCTTCTCTATGTCCTCCCTTATAAAAAAGAAAAAAAATTAACCAATTAATCAATCAAAATAAAAATCAATCCACACTATGACCTCATGTGACAAAGTATGCGATTTTCTGTGTATGGTCTTATATTTTAGAAAAGAAAAGTCCTCCAAACTTTTTAAATTGCATGAGACATACACTGGCAATCTTAGTGCTTATCATAAACTCCTACTGATGCAAATTGCTTGAAGGCAAGACTCACTTCAGTAGAAGGTAGTGTTAAACCTGAAGCAAGAAACTGCCAAATAGTCAGTATGTCTTCCCAAAGGAACTGATGCAGGCTCTATCACTTAGTGAATGTAAAACCAGGACAGAAAAATACTAGAGAACATAATGATGAGCATGATATGAATGACTAACCCAATCATTTTCCTTCTATGACTATAAGTACACACATATTATTGCAAATGAGCAAAAAGTTCATTTTCATATTTCAGTCATGGCTCGTTGCTAGAACACAAGAATTGGCCTATTTATATTCTATCCTTTAATTTTTAAAAATAACCACAATCAAATCACAGATCTAAACACAATATATTAAATCATTTTAATATTAAACTATAAATATAATATATCTTAATATATTACTTCTGGTAAAAAAAAAATTGATAGCACTGATTGCCATCATTTGGTCATAAACTTTGAGTTGCTTCCACAATTGTATCAATAAGACTCAGTTCATGTGTCACATTTTATACAAATCTTTTCCATATCCAGACCCTTGCCCCCACAACACGTGTTTTTTTTTTTTTTGGTACCATCCCACTCTGAGAGCCTTTATTTATTCTGTATATATTTAGAAGCATAGGTACAGTAAGGATCAAATAAGAAAATGGATGTAAAACATTTAACAAATCTTTAGCATTATATAAAGGCCAGTAATTATTATTATTAACCTCCAGCCTGGTGATGATTACCTGAACCTTCTACTGCACTCTTGATGAGCTCAGGCAGTGCTTAGAGAACAACACAAGAGTGTGCTGGTAAATTTTTAACAATGAGCTCTCCTATGAAAACATGCTTTCAAGTTTAGCCTGCATCACTAACAATTTCTTAAGTCTGAACAATCACCAGAAAAATAAATCAAGGCCTGATTTGTAGGGAAAGGCTCTTTCTGAGCTGTAAATGTTCACAATGAAAATTTAACAGTTGGCACTTAGAGCTTGCTCCATCACATCCTTGCTTATAAAAAGGGAAGTATTTTGCTTGCATGTTTATATCCCCTGTTTCTAACAGAGGATCTGACTAGGTACCTAATGCATGCTAGTAGATAGATATTTAATGCATTCTTGTTAGTTGATTGATTTAGTTGCAATCTTTCACCTATTTATGGCTAAAACATATATGGGGAAATAATTGGTTAGTTATAAGGGTCCAGTGTGTATCCATGGAATAATTTTCTCACTGCAAAACTAATTGTTGTGAGAATTGTACACATGAACTTAATCTCACTAGCACTATGTTCTGACTCAGTTGACATTAAAAATGTGTTGATCTATACAAAATGAAGTCATCCAAACATTAGTGACATCTCCTTCAACACAAAAGCACTACCTAAAGAGACCAATTAATAGCCTAATTAATAAATTGATTATTAATACCCAAAAATTATATCTCATGGTCTTTTCATTCATCTCATACCTTTAGACTTTTGACACTGAGCACCAGTAATTTGTCCATCACTCACCATAGTTACCATAGGCTATTTTTCTTTTCAGTCACTTTCAAACCAACACAACTCAGTGAGGCAGACAAACCTAATAGGTATTATAGGGAAGGGGTGGGGTCTCACTCAGGCACTTCTGGTAGTTCCTTCATCAGTGATGCTACAGGCAAAAAGACCCGAGGTATTGGTCAAAAGAATCAAATAATGACAGCCATTAGGGTAGGGTACGGACATTTCCAAGAAAGGTTCTTAGGTAGGATGAAGGGGAATTGACAGCAACAAAATCAAAGACAGCCTGCTTAATGTGAATCGTATGAGCTTCAGAGAGGCCTGATTAAGTGTGCCATCACAGATGTCTATGATTAATGTTGAAGAGAACATCATGAATTCCATTGTCAGGATAGCAGAGTGAGGAAGGAGCCTTCTGAGTCCCTCCCAAATTCTCCTCCAAACAAGAACAAAAGCTCAAGAATATCAAGGGGATCAATTGAAAAAAAATATAAAGGACAGTTATTTAACCTTACCAGACCTCAAACTGGATTATAAAGCAGTAATTATCAAAATAATCTGGTACTGGCTAAGAAACTGAGTGGTGCATCAGTGGAATAGATTAAGTACAAAGTACATTGCGGTAAATGATCATAGTAATCTAGTATATGATAAACACAAAGATCCAAGCTTTTGGAACAAAAACTCATTATTTGACAAAAACTGTTGGGAAAACTGAAAAACAGTATGGCAAAAACTAGGTACAGACCAACATCTCACACTATATACCCAGATTAGCTCAAAATGGGTACATGATGTGCACATAAATGGTGATACCATAAGAGAGCATTGAATAGTTTATCTGTCAGATTTATGAATAAGGGAAGAACTTAAGACCAAAGAAGATTACAAAATGTAAAATAGATAAATATGATTATATAAAATTGAAAAGGCTTTTGCATAAACAAAACCACTGCAACCAAAATTACAAGGAAAGCAGATAACAGGAGATTTTTTTTTGGAAAAAGTATCTCTGATAAAAGCCTCATTTCTCAAATATGTAGAGAACTGACTCAAATTTATAAAAATACAAGTCATTAGCCAATTGATAAATGGTCACAGGATATGAACAGGTAGTTTTCAGACAAAAAAAGTCAAAACTATATAATCATATAAAAATGCTCTAAATCACTATTGATTAGAGAAATGCAAATTAAAACAACTATGAGGTACCACCTCATGCCTATCAGATTGACTAATATGACAAAAGCTTAAAATATTTGATGTTTGAGAGGATGCGGGGAAAACTGAGGCACTGATGCATTGTTGGTGGAGTTGTGAACTGATCCAACCATTCTGGAGAGCAATTTGGAACTATGCCCAAAGGACTGTAAAACTGTGCATATTCCTTGATCCAACAATACCACTACTAGGTCTATATCCAAAGACATACAAAAAAGGGAAAAAGAGGACCTGTTTGTACCAAAATATTTATAGCAGCTCTTTTTGTGGTGACTAAGAATTGGAAACCAAAGGGATGCCTATTAATTGGGGAATGGCTGAACAAACTGTGGTATATGACTGTAGTGAAATATTATTGTGCTGTAAGAAATGATGAGCAGGCAGATTTCAGAAAAACCTGGAAAGACTTTCACTAACTTAGCATAGTAAAGTGAAACAATCCATGAGTACATTGTACACAGCAACAGCAATATTGTTCAATGAAGAATTGTGAATGATTCATTTAGTTATTCTCAGCAACACAATAATCCCGGATAATCTCAAAGGACTAATGATGAAGCATAGTATCTGCCTCCAGAGAAAAAAACTAATATTGTTTGAATACAGACTGAAGCATGATATTTTTCACTTTCATTTTTTTATTCAAGTCTTCTTGTACAAAATCACCAATATGTAAATGTTTTATAAAATTGCACATCGATAACCTATATTTGATTGCTTACAATCTCAAGGAGGGAGAGAAGGAGGGATAGAATTTGCAACTCAAAACTTTAAATAAAAAGTTAAAAATTACAAGAAAAAAAAAGAGAGCACATCACCAATACCTTTCTCAAACATTTCTTACAAGAGCCAAATTGATCCTAGAGTAGCCCAATTGTTGACTTCCCATGAAACTCAATTCCTTCCTTGAAGAGGCATATTCTTTTCCTCCCAAATCCTTTCTTTCCCCCCAAAAAATCAGACACCTAACCAGGTTGCTCCTTCCCTCCCTATTTTTTTTGTATGATCCTAAGATTCTACATCAATCCTTCTATCTCCTTGTATTCATTAAAACTTAGCTTTCTCCAGAGAACACATCATTTCTTGGACTCACACCAAAGCTGATACTCTTTTCATATCCTCTGACATATAGGGCCAGGAGGAGTTAATGTCTTTCTTCCTATCTGCTTCTACCTTTAGCCCCACCTCCCCACCCCCACCTCTTGCCACTATCACTCAGCAGGTAACATTCTTCCTTTCATGCCAATTCTAGATTGCCTACATTCTTGTTGTTGTTATCTATGTACCTCCAAGTCACTCTCCCTCCTTCCCAATGAATTTCTACCTGGTTCACAGTTTTCTTCCCTACTCTAAACTTCCTGATTTCCCACATTGAACACTCTGGCCTCACAATTTACTTCTCTCAATACTTGTCTATAATATCCCTCACTCATGCACAAAAGAGATGACACCTTGAACAAGTCTTTCCCAACTGAATATGTCCTGACCTTCAAAAGTGTCAGTTACGACTCAACTTCTGATTCTTAAGTTGTCCAATCATTAATTTATGCTATATATTTCCATATGTCCTGAACAATTAATGTTTAATTAACACTCAAAGTTTTTTTTTACTTTTTCAAAATTGGAAAATTAATGAAAGTGTAATTTCAGTTCCAGATTTTAATTGAAAAAATCATTTTTTTGTTGCTGAGAGCTTAAATGTGTAGTTTTAGTAAAAGCAAAGGTGTATTTAATCTTTGAAAAGAGACACACAGTTACCAAGAGTCTAAACATAACCAAAGACAAGGCTATGTCTTTCTTGTTATATTTCATGCTATGTCATTTATTGAGATATGCTGATAATGTAAATGAAAAACACTATTTTTCTTTGTTTCCTGTAAAACAATAGAAATAAAATAGATATTCATTTATTAAAAAATGCCTAAAACAATTATGGTAGTCAATATAATGGAATAATACTTTGCCATTAGAAATGATAAATATAAAGAGAAACCTGAAAAGACATTTCAATTTATGTAAGGTAAAGCTAAGTAGAGCTGGGTAAACAATGTACACAATTACCACAATGATGTAAGTAGATAAAAAAACAAAACCACAAATGAGCACTGTATAACTTTCATGAAGTTAGGCCCATATGAAAAGATATGACCTTCTTCACCACATTTTGGCAAAGGTGGGACTAAGGTTATGGCATACTGCAGCTAAGCCACACAGGGGATATGGCACTGGACTTAGAATCAGGAGGAAGTAAACTCAAATCTGACTTCAGACACTTATTAGCTATGTAATCCTAAGCAAGTTAAATAAACTTTTCCTCCCTTGATTTCTTCATCTGTAAAATGGGGATGATAACATTACCTACTTGTTAGTGTTTCTATGAGGATAAAATGAAATAATGTATTTTAGGTGGCTTACAAAACTTAAAGTCCTACACAATATTTTAGCTATTATTATTACAATAATTTATTCCACTTGACTGATTTGTTGGTTATTTTTGCTGATTGTTTTTGCCTCTGTTTTTTTTTTTAAACATTAATTACATGAAATGACTTTGGTGGGGAGAGTGGTGGAGGAATAATGTTACATTGGAAAATGAAATGCTGCATTATATACAATACACAAATAATCTTTAAAGCACTATTCTAACTTGTTTTAGCTCTGATTATTTAATAATATAATCTAACATTGAAATTGCTCAGAATCTATCCATGAGTTAAGTGGCCAATACAAGTTCTTTAGTCATTTAGCATCCTTCATATTGAACAAAGTTTAAACATTATTCTTTTTGAGATTTATTCATTATCATGGTAAAATGCCATTCTACTTTAGCTTTCAGGATAACATGTTTAACTATTTAAACTATTAAAACTCAATAGCTTACAAAAGCATGGATTTATGCTGACCTTGGAAACAGATGAATCTAAAGAGGAAGATTTCTTGCTCAGCATTTTCTGGGATTGCATGACCTTTGAGAATATGTGGTTCAGTAACTGCCAATTACAAGTTTGTCATTGAGGACACAGTCAATTACCAAGAGCCATAAAGCTTAGATTCCAGAGGAATATAAATGGAGATCTCCATTATTGTATCAGCATTGTGTTTATTGTGTGACTGGAGATATTCTTTTCCTTTTTAGTTTTCCTACTTCACATATGTCACATTAGAATTAGTAATCTAATTGTACAATTCTTAAATATTTCGATTTAGATGTTTTTTTCAATGTTAAGACCAAGAAAGTTTTCAAAAGTATTCACTTAGAAGTTTGGTAGGAGAAAATGGTATAGATATAATTTCTCATAAACAATGTCCTACATGTGTTACAGTGACACTGCTTATTCCACTGTTGCTACCTCCCAAATGTCTTTTATATTTCTTCCTTTTTCATTTTTTTCATTAACATGGCCATCACCTAGGTCAAGACATCATTTTGCCTGTGCCACTACAGTAGCCCTTTAATTGGTCTCATAGCCCCTGGATCTCTCCCCCTAGTTTTATATTGGATATATTGCTGCCAAATTAATCTTCTTAAAACACAGTTATAATTATGTCATTACACTATTCAAAAAAAAAAATCTACAACGATACTTCATTATGTCCCAAATGAAGCCCTAACTTCTTAGACTGACATTTAATGATCTGGTAAATATCAACCTTTCTATACTTAATCAAAACCATTCCCTATGTATCCTATGCACTTATCCACAGAATGTCAGAATTCCAGAGTCGAAATGGAAATGAGTGCCAATTTTGTATAACCCATTCCTAAAAAGAATTCCTTTTATAACTTATCTATCAAGAAGTCTTTTAGGTATCCTTTGCAGACCTCCATTACAGAGATTCTCCTGACCAATAAGATAGTTATTCTAGGTCTGGATACTTTGACTTTGTTTTCCTTACATCAAGGTTAAATTTTCTCCTTTTGATATAACTCCAATCCATTTTTCAAATGCTTAAAAATACAAGCAAATCAAACTTACAAAAATGTTTTTTTTAGCATTTTAAGGACATTAAATGTGTCTCATTCACCTTTTAATTCTCTATATTGCATATCACAAAGTACATGTTCAATAAATATTTCTCAAATGAAGCAATTGATGAATGATATATTGACATAAGAGAATGTGTTTTGAGTTGTTGACTGATTACTGGAAGTGATGTTCTTATTTTTAACCAATCAATACAATTCAAAAAAAATTCAATTAAAATAATTGTGCTCTGGCTCTATTTGAAGCTCTGTACATTTTTGAATAATGGAACCTAGTCAAAATATATATCACATTGACATTGGATCACAGGCTCATAGAATCTCAGAAGTGATCTTTAAGGTCATGGTCTGTAACCTCCTATCTTTTCTCAAAATCCGCTTTACAACATTTCCCTGATTGATGATGATTTAAGCTCTGAATAAACATTTCCAAAGAAAGAAGTTTCAGTATAATTTTACATCCAAAGACATGATATTGAGACCAAAGCCCATGACAATATTTTATGCATATACATGTGTATGCATAAGTACATTCATAGAAATATGAATATTCTGATTAATCTATAATCTATAATTGATGAGATGATGAGATCCCTCCCTTTATCAGTTGACAGTCAATCTATCACTGACCCACCTGATTTTTTTCTACATGTTTTCATAAATCCACTAAACTATAAAGTGTTTACCCAGAAATCTAAGTTCTTTCCTCTGGTTCTCTACATATTTCATAGTCACCAATAGAGAGTAACCTAGCCATCAGTTACTTCCTTGTTTTCTCTTTATGACTAGTCCATCATTTTACTTTCTAGTTTTGAAATTCTCTGTTAAGATCATCTAAAATACTTCCTCAATTTATTTTTGTTATGTTCTATTTTTACCTCCTATCAGGACTTCTTAAACTTTTTCCACTTGTGACCCTTTTTGCATTTTGGCATCATTGATCAGCATTGCATGACACAACAGCATGTGCAGTGCAGTGTGCATGCTTTGTGTTCAGAACCAAGGCTGCAGTAAAGCTTTACAGTACAACATGGGCAAGCACAGCCAGGAAACACACTCAGATTCATTACACATTGATTTTTTTAGTTAATTTTTTGGTCATTGCACATTCAGAAATCTTTTACTGTTGCCAATTTTTTCATGACCCCATATGGGGTTGCAAGCCACAGTTTAAGAAGCACTGTAACTTATATCACTCTATTGTCCTTCAAATAATGTTCAATTTCAGATTTAGTGGGAAAGGAAAAAAAAATTAACTTGAGCTTCCAGTTTAATTCATATTTGAATTTTAATGGAAAACAACAAATTTTAAAAGCATCTGGGATAAAAGTCTTCAACTATGAAGGAATTGTGAACATGGGCTCTATAATGACTATATTATGTATTAGAACTTCCCTTTTTCACAGGGCAGCAGGACAATGGAGTTACACAACAACCGGACAATTAGAAGGATTTCTGAAGCTCAAAGTTGCTTGACATACCAGTGATCCTTTGTGGGTAAACTCTAGCAGAATTTTGGAGATACATGTAGCTGTCAGAAACCACAGAACTTGCTCTGGACTTTCTAAACATCCTGGCTTATTGTGTCTACAAAAGTCTCCCACCCCTTGACTCCTACTCCCTGCTCAAAAAATTCTAGAAGCTATATTATTTCACCCCTTTTCCTACTGTCCTGATGATGAAGTGTAGAGGTTTGGGTGCTGGGACCCCAAAATCATGACACATGGGTCTTGCCCAAAAGAATTTGACCCAAATCCTCTTTCAGTCAGAGACAAGGTTTATTGAAAATCCAACACATTAACCAGACTCTTAAGGAATCTGAGCATTTGGGAGCTATTGGCTACATTGTAAGAATCCAAGTACCTTAATGGAGACGAGATGAATCTTATATACGGAAAGACTATGGGAAGGATCTAGGAGTGGACAAGTAATCTTGGGACATTATTCTTCAGAGACAGTGAGGTAATAGAACACCAGGGACCTGGACCACATGGCCAAAGGAGAATGGAGCCTAGCTAGGTTTAAGGGTGGGAAGTGGCCAGGGGCCATAGGGAGGTAAGACAATGGAAGGGTAGGCTAGTTTAAAGGTAACAGAGAATTGGGAGATAGGGCATAGCCACAGTGAAAGGCTAGTTGATGGGATTATCGCCTCACGGGAACTTCAGAGACCTCCTTGATTAAGTGGGAGAATTTAAGGAGAATTCCTTAGATAAATGGGACCCAAATTATTTTTGGGGTAAGGTGCAAAGGTCTCGACTTGGGCCCACACCCCATCACTTCGAGAAGTCTCTCCCTTTCCGCTCCCTTGTAAGTTCTTCTCTCCCTTACAATTTCTTCTTCTCAGACAATACACACTTTTAATTGATGTATCAGACTCTGTTTCATTTCAGGTCCCTTTATGGATGTGGGAATCTTTTGTTAACAGAATTTAAGTTTGAGTAGTCCAAGATTGTTCTATAGCCCTAAGAAATCAGTAAAGATATTGGTGGAAGATATTACAAGAAGAAAAAAAAAACTCAAGATGCACCCAGAATAAATCATTCAAAATTGAACTTAATTATATATTTTAAACATGAATCATTAACAAAAATATTGTAACATTTTTTTGCAAATTAACAAAACAAAGGTGTTGAAGAGATGAGCAGCACATTTAACATGCAAATAAATGAGATATATGAATCTATTTATCATTAAAAAGTCTAGGCAATGAATTATTTCATTTTCCTGTGTTAATATTTATGCATGTTTATATAAAGTGTTCCAAAATTCTTAATACAGGATTAAGCTTTAAATGTTTCAGAACACACACACACACACACACACACACACACAGAGTAAAAAATGAAAATTGATTTTAATTCTATTTTTAAGACATAGTAGGTTATTACTCTCCCATCTCCCACGCCATGTAATTTTAAAAACCTTACCCTTTTAACTTCATTATTTACCTATATTCTAGAGAAACTTACCTAAAGGTCAAACTTTTATCTTGCACCTACCTCCATCCTTTATTTAGATAGCCTTGGATCATTTGAGTCTCAATTCTATTATTTAAGTATGTCTCTCTACCTGGGTACTATCCATCTATGTAACCTCACTCATTACCCATTTAACTCAAATGTAAGTTCCTTTGTGCTGAGTTGCCCAGCTGGAACTGGTCAGTTGGGTCTCAAGTCTCATTTGGTCATTATTTGGGCCCTGATGGCTCAGAGTTAGTGTAAATAGCAATTATTCCTGTTTTGGCCAGAAACTCGGAGGGTCTTCCTTTCCCAGATTGATTTTTTTTTTTTTGAAATTCTGTAAAAGACACCATTCTTTGACTCATTTCTTACCTAGCCTCAATCACTGAATGATCATTGCCCTAGTCAGATTGACACTTGGGAAAGACCTTAACTTAAAAAGGCCCAGGTATCCCACTACATATGGGGCCATTTCTACTCATCCTAATCTATATCTTGCCACTGGACCCAGACGATTCAGAAGGACAGAGTGAGGCTACTAACTTTGCAGAGCCCTCCCTCACTTAAATCCAATTGACTTGCAAGTGATTGTATCACCTTCCCAATATTGTGGCCCTCTTAGACAGAAGGATAAACAAGTGCCTTTATATCCTCACCCACCACCCACTCAACCCAAATTCAAGGTGATTCAACCAAAGCTACTCCCATTGTCTACAACCTAATACTATGGAAATAATAAGGAAGAGTTGAGGTGATTCTTAACCTACCTCCTCATTAAAATGTCTATCAATTAGGATTTTCTTTGCCTGTGGAGGGCCAAATGATATACCCTCAAGTCAATCAAAAACAACCCTTACAAGACCCTGTCAACCCTCACTTAGAGTCTTTTGGTCACTGAATTGGGTTTAAAGCATGATCTTTAAGGAAAAAATCTAATCAGCAAACCCCAAGATAACAAGATAGGTTTTAGCCATCAAAATTTACCTTCCTTTAAGCAGAACACCCTCAGGTAAGGTCATGATAACCCATGTGAAGGGAGGAGAGGAAAGGAGAGAAGAAGAGAGGAACTGAGTTGCTTGACTGGAAATGGCCAGTTGGGTCCCCATTGGGGCAGCTCAGATTACTCACAGGTTTTGGTTTGTCCTTCATTCTCAAAAAGGACCATGACATCAGGAAGATCATGCCACGTCTTGCAATTAGATTGGATTTGAGTGAGGGAGGGCTATGCAAAGTCACCAGCCTCACTTTCTCCTACCTCTCTTTTATTGACCAAAAGGAAAGGGATTCATTCACACCCTCTCAATTTGGCAAAAGAGGGAAAATTTCAAGATATTAGGAGACATCCTGTTTTCCATAGCTAAGGCACAAGCCCTTTGCATAATAACAATCCTTTGAGTTCATCCTCTAGACAATCTCACCCTCTGGCAAAATTACATAATTCTTTCATTTCTTTGACCAGCAAGAAGTGTTCTCTCAGCTTGGACAAGCACTAGACAAACACCCATGTTCTGGTCATGAAACCCTACTTTGAATCATGCTTGTCTCCTTGCTGCTGCTACCTCTCAATTTCATGGCTAAAGCTCACTGTGTAGCCAGTGGTGTAAGTATTGAGATCTCCCCACACTGCCTCAGGTCCTTGCTTTCAAGACACATGGATCCTTTCTTGCAAGCCATTTCTCTCACTTTGAAATTAAACTCTTGTCTCTACCCTGCTTTGTTCAGCTCTAGGCATCCATGGGTTAGAGGCCAGTTCAGTCCAGTTGATACTAATTGGTGTCAGAAGTGGAATTGGAGATGGAACCAGGCCACTGGCCTCTCCAGTATTGGTAGGAACAGACAAGGCATCACCTGAGATTTATTTCTGTGGAGTCTGATCACCCATCATCTGGTGAGTCACCTGCCCTTGTCCCTGCTCCAATCCCCCAAGTGCCCACCATGGGTGAGGTTACTGTTTTTTGTAAGGAAAACTCCAGGGAATGACCTTGATCATCTTGGATCACTCTGGTAAGAATATCCTTTCTTAAACTGCACCCCTCTGTCAATTGGCCTCTCTATGTGCCTCTGCTGTTTCTTTTTCTAACTGCATGCCACTGCAAATCTGCAGCTGTGTGCATGCCTCAGTAACTGAGTGCCTCAGACTAACTGGTTAAAATTAAAATTGTAATTGTACACTATGTTAGAATTCTCTGTATCCATATCTGTCTTGTTATTTTGTCTGTGCCTGTATCTTTGTAAAATGTGAAATATCTGTGTCCTGTTCATGTTGTGAACTAGATTCTGTTACCAGGAAATATTTAAAATGCAGCCTGCCAGAAAAAAAAGGGGGAAAAAAACTTAAAGGCTATAGACAGAGAGTTTAAAACACAGAAATATTAATGAACTTTCATAATTGAAGCAATTGTCCCAATAAGCAGGACTAATTCCCACTTTAGGCTTTCTGAAGAAGATTAGGTTGTAAGAAAAGAGAAAAAGAAAAAAAACATGCAAGACACTGTTTTCTGTCATTTCAGTTTTGTCTATTTTGGAATTACAGGAAAAAAAGTCAGACAAGGCAAGTTTGTAGAACTCCTAAAATAAAAAAAATCTTAGCAGATTCTGGAAGTTTGGAGATAAATCATCAAGAAGTTTGAAGATGTGTCATTTTTTTAGGTTGCAGTGAAGAATACCTGAGATATTGGGTAATTCCAGGAACTTACTCTCTTATGAAATATCTTAGTAAGTTCTGAGGTACTACTCTGTAAAATTATTTTAAAGAAAAATAAGAATTGGATTTTATAAAAGTTTTAAAAGTACATGGCAAGATTAATACCTTCATTGTTCTAGGGAAATGAAGGAAGGTAGTTTCCAGAACGAAGAAAAGATATAGATAAACAGTTTGCAACTTATAGCAACCTCTTTTTAATTCTTCCTTGATATTTCTGCCATGAAAACAGAAAAGATTGTTTAAACCAAAGAGACTCTTATAACTCCCCCAGGTCAGAGACCCTTTCCTGTTAACCCCTCTCATCTCAAATCAGGTTCCCAAATAAAGGTGTTGGAAAAAATGCTGAAAAAATGTAGGGAAACTTGAATTATGTTCTCACTGCGGGTATCTATTAGCTATGTAATCTTAGGCAAGTTTTCTTATCTCTGCCCCAATTTCCTGATCTGTAAAGAGAAAAATTATATTGATATTTATTTCCCAGGGTTGTTGTGAAGATCAAAATGATATAATGATTGTGAAGTTCTTAACACAGTGACTGGCATATGCTAAGCATTACATTATTATTATTTCTTTAATTTGAAGGTAATTGTTTCATACCTGATAACTCTAAAGTGGTTTTAAAATGTCAAAGGCAATAAGATTAATGATTTTCATATGGGATAATTTGAAAATGCAATTTATGTTATCTGAAGTATATTGCTTGTGTTAATATTGTATTTTTAAATTATCTTACATTGAAAAATTTGAGAGGCCATTGTAACAGAAATGTTGTTAGAGAAAACAACTTTTTAATTTTGATGCTATTACAGATGAATTGGGTTTTTTAAAAATAAAATAAATATTTGAATATTTAAAATGATAAAATAAATATTTGAAAATTGTTAATATTTAATGAGGTGTATTTAGTTACAAAGCAGATAATAATACATAATAGATTTTCATCGGAAAATCTTGGTTATTATGAAAGTAGTGAATTTAAAGATGTAGGGTGATTTAAAGATGTAGTTTCAAAATATCAATGATGAGTCAACTATCCAGTATTTGCTGTATGTCTGAAGCACCAGAATATGTGTAGTTTTAATTTATAAGGAAAGAATAAATGAAATATTAACTGTTAGGGAAACATCAGGAAAAAATATTCAAGCCTTAAGCTGTGATTAGTGGAATCTTGGCATTTAAGGTAAAAATTCCTGGGACTGTAATTTGCTACTGTTTGAGCTTTGATATAGGGATGGTTAGAAAATGGCTTGAATTGCTAAAGATGGATATCTATACCTGAGAAAAATGTTGGGGATGAACATGGCATAGCCTAAGTAGGATCCTCCTGACTCTATTTCCCCATTGTGCTATTTCCTTTTTGAAAAGGAAATTTCCCCACCTGGTTAATCCTGAGCCTTGCTTTTGATAGTACATGGTTGGCTATTAAATATGATTCAGGCCTAGAATCAAGCAAAGCTAAGAAAGTTTTTCCCTCTTTTATGATATATGACATTGTTATAACTATGTCTCTCTTTTTTGTTTTATAGCAAATTTCTATAACCAAGAAGTTTTATAAGTACACTATTAAACCTATTAAATAACAAATTGATACTGGAATATCTCTGAGTTACTATAATAGAATGCAAGTATGAACAACTTACAATTTTAATCTATATTTGTAGTCAAATTATAATATAAGGGTGATGTCCTCCTAAGGAGGAAATGATTAAACAAAGTAATAAGACAGAAATGAAATGTGAAAGTTTTCTAATTAAATGGAATAGTAAATTTGAGAAAAGCAATAGGATTAAACTGTTTCCCCTAAGAACTATATGCAGATGTATATGACTGGCTTCCAAAATTTATCTATTATGGCTATTCAGGTATTAAGTGAGTTTTAGTAATAAATTCTCAAAACTGTATTAAGGATTTAATGATTAAGGATTAAGGAAGTTATACATAAATTTTATGGATAATTTAAAGCAAGTGAAATTATTTTTCCATCATTTTAAAGTATCTGTCTGATAATTTTAAAGGGCAAAAAAGTTCATTTTATAGTTGGACCCTCATGAATTTTTAAAAGATTCTTATATCAAGTACAGGATTTAGGTAAGGAAAGAAACAACAAATGGTATATGAACTGAAATTCTCTGAAGTTTCAATATTGGATAACCAAATTTAAATGCTTTTACTAGCAGAATTATCAAAGAATCTCTAGATTTGCAACCTTAGAAGCAAAGTCCCTTTTAGAACTGTCCTGAGAATAGGCGTATTATCCAAGAAAAGATATCTAGGGACCAGATGACTACATAAGACATCTGGTACTCAAAATGTGCTGGTAAAATTGATATTGAGAATTGGTCACTAGAATAATACAAGGAGACTTGATTTTAATTATATTTAAGTTTTCTTTGTTACCTTGGTGACATGTAAATCTCCTTTCTCAGAACCAGTGTATAGTGAGTCCTCTAAGTAGTTTGATCTGTACCTGACTTAATGTAATTCTACAATTATGGAAATTGTGAGAAAAATTTTATTGCATTGTTTGAACAACGTGTGTCTGGGAAAATGGATCATCTCTATGCATTGTTTAGAGACTCTTAACTAAGGACCTATGTTATGCTTCTAGAAACTCAGATTCAAAGATTGATGCAAGGAGTTTTCTCCAAAGCCTCCTACCAGTTCCTTTTGGCTACTGTCAAAGCTGCCAAACTTGTGGGTGTGGACTCCTGGATCATCTGAAGAAGACCTCTGATCTTGAGTGGATGGCAGAGCCCTCAAAGGACCTCAAAGTTCATCTAATATGGAACCAGAAGCAACTGACATCCAGATGAGACAGCTGTTCCAAGGTAATGGACTGAGGGCTAAGTATATCATCCTATTTTTTTCTCTTCCCTTTTGTTATGTGCCCAACCACCAAGGCCCTGATTCAAGCATGTGTTAGTATTTTCTCCCCTTACATTCTTGTAAGCAAATAATGGATAGCAATGATATCTGAGACACACTTCCCCAATAGATCCTCTAAAGAAACTGACCTCCTGGGATAAAAATACTCAACCTGACCCAATTGGCCTCTCATGGCATCTTGGGTTGTACCTGCCTCTTCTTTATCATCCAGAAGGGGAGGGGTTCATTTAGATTCTCTCGCATTGGCCAAAACAAGGAAATGTCAAGATATTAGGAGACACCCTGTTTAGAGAGCTAAGGTTCTTCAAGCAAGCTGTGCCCTGAGCTTGGCATAATAACAATCCTTTGTGTTCACCCTGTGGATGATCTCACTCTCTGGCAAAATCACATAATTATTGTATTGTTTTGACCAGAAACAGGTGTTCTCTGAGCTCGGACAAGCACTAGACAAGTACCCATGTTCTGGTCATGAAGACCTGCCATGAATCAAACTTGTCTTATTGTTGATGTTATCTCTCATTGTCAGGGCTACAGCTCCCCACACTGTCTCAGGTCTCATCACTAGGAGTGGGGCCCTGGCACATTTGTCCAGTCTTCCTCCTTGCTTGCAAGCCATTCCCTTCACTTTGAAATTAAACTTCTGTTTGATTCCTGACTCTCCTTTCTCTGACCTGCTTTGTTCGGCTCCAGCTATTCACAGTTCAGCCCTGTTAACAACTTTTTAGAGAAAATATTCATGATATATAGATTTTAAGGTTCTGTGTATTCTCTAAGTCTTTTAATTCTTTCCTTCTTTCTTCTTGAACCATGCTTTCTAACATATCTCACCATCCTTACCTATTCCTACATGTGCATTGAAATATGAGTATCAAAGTGAATGTTGATATAATTTGGATTGCCTTGTTCTTATCTAATTTCTCTACCTCTTACCTCCTCTGTAAAAAAAAATGTTGCATTATAAACTGGTTATTTTAATGGTGGCCTTTTTTGTAAGCATTTATTATTAGGTCTGTACTATCTAATGAGATAATATTTCTTTTTGCCTTTGGACATTTGGTAAAAACAAGTGCTGTCTGCTCCTTTCCTTTCATTTTGGTGCCTATTACCCATTCTTTCATTCAGCCACAAATTCTTTCTTCTAATTTTTTTCATAAGTATGTCAATACAGATAATATTCAATACCTTCAGCAATGCATCCACTCACTGATCATGGTCAAGAATCTTACATTTACAAATCATACCAATTTGAAAAATTAAGGTGTATTTTATAAACAAATTGTGTGATTCTTAGCACCTTCTGCCTTTTCCACATTTCTGTCACCTGCATGTAGGAATGGAAGGAAACTTAAATCCTTTTTGTATTTTTCTTTGTTTCATCAATTGCTATGGCTAAAGAATTTATTACTACATGACTGGCCTATTGGTGATGAATATCTCTGTACTTAGGTAAGCTGGTCCTTAGAACTTGGCTCAAAGAAAATACCTCAATTGAGAGAAGGAAGGGGGGGCAGAAAGAGAGAAAGAGAGAGAGAGACAAGCACAAAGAGACAGAGAAAAAGAGACAGACACACACAGAGAAAGAGAGACAAAGACAGAGAAAGACAGAAAGACAGAGAGATAGAACAATAAAAATACAACTAGATATACAGATAAAGAGAGAGGCACAGAGAGAAGTAGTGGCAGAGATAGAGGCAGATACACAGAGAAAGA
The DNA here is from genome assembly GCF_900497805.2 of Vombatus ursinus. Taxonomy (NCBI): domain Eukaryota; kingdom Metazoa; phylum Chordata; class Mammalia; order Diprotodontia; family Vombatidae; genus Vombatus; species Vombatus ursinus. Next base: position 9,197,931 of record NW_020950792.1, on the reverse strand, counting down.
GAGACAGAAAGAACGTACCATAGACTATATACATGTGTGTATGTGTGTGTAAAAACTTATACCTATATGTACAAATTCATTTTATAATATGAGAAATGTATCTCAAGCTTACTTGCTTAGCAAAAATATACTATCCCTTACACTTAGGATTTTTTTTTAATCCAAAACATTTTAATATCCTATTATTATTAAAGGTTTAACTACTCTACCCACTTAAGAGTGCATATGCACTGTGGTTGTGTTGAGAAAAAATGGCTATGTCAACATATTGATAACATTTACATAATAATCATGAAATCTTTGTGAGCACATGGCTTAGAACTATGCCTGATGTGTTGGAATGTGCTTCAATTGCTTCCTATGCTTCATCCTCAGCTGCATAAGCCTCAGAAGAGTGGCTTATGTGAGTCTATTTGAAGTATATATTGCTTTAGGCCCTCATAGAAGATTAGTCCTGATAGCAAGTGTACCTTGAATTTGGGCCTAGGGCATACTTTTGAACCCTGCCCTGTACCTGTTTGACATATCTTCCCAATAAAAGCTCCAATGGATTCCACAAGTGATCTTCTATAGTTTTAAGACATCCTACTTGTCCCTCTTGCAAAGGGTGTGGGAGTGCTGATTATAGAATGAAAAATAAATGCCAACAGAGAAAGATTTTTTTCTTTATTTCAGCTAGCAGGGTAGAGAGTAGAAGGGAACAAGGCATACTAGCATAAATGAAACTGAGGGGAAAACATTAGTATTCTCTGTGCATCAAAAAGTCAATAAATTTCTATGGGAAGGAAAAAAAAGTCCAGGTTGAAAGTATTATTCTTGTAAATTCTAAAGAATAGACTTAAATTTATAGTGCTATTTGGAAGGGTATTAAGCTGAATGCTTTCAGCAACTACAGAGCAGTTCCCTAGTTCTCTGTGTAAAGAATTTAAAGATGCTTCTCAATGAATTGAAAGACATAGTACCAATGGAATATGTATTTTGTGTTCAGTCATTGAAAATAGTCTCATGATATTAAAAAGCACATTGATGCCTGTTATTAAGGTAAGAAAATATTGATGCAAGTAGGTAGCACAGTGGATAAATTGCTGGGCCAGGAGTCAAGAAGATCAGAGTTCAAATCCAGTCTCAGATATATATTAGCTATGTGACCATGGGCAAGTTATTTAATCTGTTTGCCTCAGTTTGCTCAACTGTAAAATCAAGATAATAACAGTACCTATTTGGCAGGATTATTGTGAGCACAGTGCTTCACACAAAGCAGGAACTATATAAATGCTTATTCTTTTCTCTTTCCTTCTTCACTTCAAATTTATTATTTTTTTCTTTTATATAGGAAATAATATTGGTTCAATCTAAGACAAACGTGTGTGAGTGTGTGTGATCTGTAGAATTTATTTGCATTCTGAAAATATGATTGTTTTGCTAATGGTCTAATACTGTCACATTCCATTTATTAATCTCCTCTTTTTTCTTAATATCTCTTCTACAAAGAAAAAGACTACTTTTTAATGGGCAGACTTGCATTTTATAAGCACATAGCATCTCAAATATAACTATTCAAAAATATAGTAGGAGTAGCATCTTCAGCAAGTATTTTTTTGAAGATAGGTAAAAATCTGTCTTGCAAATAATAGTGAATATCCACCATTTGGGGAGTAATTTGTAGTTCCAGTTGAATCTAACAAGAATTTGAGTGCCTGCTACATATATAACATCAAGCAAACTTTGGAGTATTAAACAAAAGAATTAAAAGGCATGATTCTTGCCTTCAAGAAGTTTACAGTGAATGTAAGGAGGTGAAATAATATGAAATGATTACCTTAGAAGTGCATTTGAAATCTGTTACAGGTTTGTTTAAATATTTTAAAGTGTTTCAATAAATGTGAATGATAATACCCTAGAAGCAATCTTTGCCAGAGATTCTTTCTTGGTCACTATGATCTCCTTCATAGAACTTGTAATGAATTTAAAAAGGAGAGATGCTCAATGCCATCTCATTTCAAATCCAATAGGACACAGTATAATGAGATTTAAAGATTTAACTTTGTGACAAAAGTCATGGTGGATAAAAAAAATGTTATCTCTGCTTTGAAATTGCATACATTCATTCATATCCAACAGGACTGTTTTGCATTATGCTCAACCTGTTTAACCAATATTTTGTACAATCCCAGAATACCAATACCTTCTTTCATAAGGAAGATTTCCATCTACATTGTTCTCAAATTCAGTGAATTATCTGTTTCCACGGTAGCTGACATGACAGAATGACATATTTGCACCATTGTCTATGCATGACTTTCAACAAAGAAAGCTGAAGGGGACAAAGAGGGAGAAACTGATAAGTTGTTATGGGCATTTTTATATTGAAAGTCATTTATTCAAATGTAAATGATTATGAATTAAATTTTCTTGCTTTTGTTGTTGGAATCTCTCTCTCTCTCTCTCTCTCTCTCTCTCTCTCTCTCTCTCACACACACACACACACACAGACACACATACACACAATCACCTCTTTTTCCTATCAAAGAAATCATGAAGCATTCTGGACCAAGGAGACATAATTATTCAAATAAATTTAGTTCATATCTCCCTCTCAGAGGAAATAGGCTTTGAGTTCAAATTTAAAATTAAAGCAAACAAGAGATTTAATAAAAACCAAATAGAGGAAGTGTCATTTGTGTCTTCTGCATCCCTCTTCCCTTCCTCCCTGTTTTGCGGCATTGTTTGACCATTTGAATAGATGATATAAAGGTAGGGCAGTTATTTTGATGTTTTTATCCTTTCCTCAAATATAATTTCAATTTCAACTTTTGCTAAAACTACTTGACAGTCTGCACCAGTTGATTCTGATATGATTCTCACATCAACAACTAGTCATTCTCTATCTTTTCTGTGTTGTTCATCAGGTCTAGCGATTTCAGACTATCTTGTGGAAGAATGAATTCCTAATATGCAGTCTTGTGACTTCTAAGTACTCTGCAAGTCTTGAATATGTTGTGTTTCTTAAGACTGAAGTATATTTTTCAGCAGACTTTTTAACAATCCTCCCCCATGCTTTCCTTTAGCACTATAGTTGCCAAAAGTCAGTTTGTATGTTGATTATTTTAGACAATTTTGTCAGTTCTTCATATAATTTTTCCATTTTTTTTCCTCCTCTGAAATGGATGTTGGTGCCTAGAAGCAATGCTCTTTGTGGTGGCCTTTTTCATATATTCAGATTTCATTTTATGAAAAAATATCCAATATTGATATGACTCCACTGGGATTTCAATTCAATGGCATTTGGGTTTTTAAGGTGTCTAATAGTTAATGTTTATAGCCTAAATCTAAGGATTTAGTTATCTGTCCATGGAAAAAACTCCAGAGTTTGAAGAGAACTTAGAACTAGAAGCCCCTCTATAATATCTCTGAGAAATAGCCTTTATACTTTTACTTGAAGACCTCAACATACTGAAGCAACCAGTCAATTTCACTTTCTGGGAATTTTAAATATTAAGACAAGTTTTCTTATAGTAAATTAAAAAAAAAACAGATGCTTGAGCTTCCATCAATTATTCCAAATATCCAAATGATATTCTTTTTATCCAAGAAAAAATGCATGATATGGTCCTTACAGAAGCCATAATTTCAATTATATGACAACAGCAATCCTCCCCTCCCAGTCCTCAAGATTATCTTCTATAAATCAATAATCGACAGATCTTTCTGTTGTTCTTTTTATGACACAGTCATGCATGCAGATAAAAAACATAGATTTCAAATAACAAGGAACCTCAGAGGTCTATTTGGCCAGCTTCTGCCTGAACAACAATTCTTTTCTGCAATATACTCAAAAAGTTATGATCCAGCCTTTCCTTGAAGAGGACTAATAAGTAGAAGCTCACACACTACCTTCTAAGGGAACCCATTTGACCACTTATTATAGTCTAGTATTTGCAAGCAACAGAATTAAACAATTCAGTTCATTAGTATCTTCTGAGAAAAAAAATGGTAGCTGTTAAAAAAAATCAAAATGCTTCTCTTGCATGTTTCCCTGCCCCTCCCCCACACCCCTACATCAATTCAGGAAATATTTACTCAAAAATATTTCAATGGTAGGTTCCATGAGATGTATGTCTTCCCAAATTTTAGTCAGACAGTAAATAAATAAATATTTATTAAGCACTTATTATGTGCCATGCCAACATGTAAAAAAAAAAATACTACGCACAATCTATATAATGAATAAATTGTTGTTGTTCAGTCATGTCTGACTCTTAGTGACCATTTGGAGTTTTCTTAGCAAAGATACTGGAGTGATTTGCCATGTCCTTCTCCAGCTCATTTTACTGATTAGAAATTGAGCAAAACAAGGTTAAGTGACTTGCCCAGAGTCACATAGCTAGTAAGTGTCTGAGACCAGATTTGAACTTATGAAGATGAATTTTCCTGACTTCAGGCCCAGCATTCTATTTACTGTGCTACCCAGCTGCCCTCTACCTTTCTTGTAATTTAAGAATAAATTATAAATGATCAACAGAGGGAAGCCATTCAAATTAATAGGGATTGGGAAAGACTTCCTGTAGAAGATGAGATTTTATCTGGGATTTGAAGAATGCCTAGTCAGGAAATGGAATGTCTTGTTTGAGGAAGAGCAAGCAATGTAGTGTAACTACATAAAAATGTGTGTGTGTATGTGTGTGTGTGTGTGTGACTGTGACTGTGACTATGTGGGTATTTGGTGGTGGAGGAGAGTTGTAAAGTGTAAGAAAAATAGAAAGTGATGGAGCAGGTTATGAAAAGCTTTGAATTCAAAACCTAGAACTTTATATTTGACCTTAAAGATGATAGAAAGTCAGTGAAGTTCACTGGAGAAGAGGTAACATCATCTATGTTTTAGAAAAATCACTTTGATGACTCAGCATAAGATGGACTGAGTATAGAGAGACTTGTGGCAGAGACATCAAGCACCAGGCTATTGCAATTGTCCAGGTGAAGTATTGAGGGTCTCCACCAGTGTGGTTTGTGCTATTAGAGGAGAGAAATGTTTGATTTATGACAAAGGCAAAATTAAACAGGCCTTGGCAACAAATTATATATGCAGCATGTAAGAAAGAGTAACAAGTCAAGGATGTCATGTAGGTTGTGAGCCTCGGTTATTAGGATTATGGTGGTACCTTCAACAGTAATAGGGAAGTTAGAAAGAAAGGAAAGACTAGGGGGAAAATAATGAATTCAGTCTGGGGCATTTTGAGTTTAAGATGTCAACAAGACATTCAATTTGAGATACCCAAGGTGCAGATGGAGATATAAAACTGTACATCAGCAGAGAGGCTAAGTCTGAATAAATAGAACTGAGAATCTTATGAATAAAGATGATAACTGAATACATGAAAGATGATGAGATCACCAAGTGAACTACTATAAAGGGAGAAGAGAAGGCCAAGAACTGAGCTCTGTGGAACACCCAGCATAAACAGGCATGATCTGGATTAAGATCTAGCAAGGGAGATCAAAATTTGGGAGGCAGTATATTTCATGGAGTCTACCACTGAAATATTTTTGGGTAAACATTTCCTGAGTTGTCATAGAGAAGTGGAGACAGGGTGGAGAAACATGCAAGAGAGGAACAACAATAGATAAATGTCAAAAGATATGAACAAACAGTTCTCAAAAGAACATCAAACTTTTTACAACCACATGGAAAAAATGTGCCAAACCACTAATAACTCAAATCTGAGTTCCCACCTAGGTCACCTTTACTCCTAACAGTTTATGGTGCTATAAACAAATTAGAAGAGAAGTAGATACTATAACTGTCATAGTTAAAAATAGTAGGTGAATTCTTGACCAAGCAAGGGATGCAAGAACTTACAAAATATGGAGTAGATAATGTTACTTATATCAAATAGAAAATCTTTTACACAAAATAACCATACCTAGGATAAGAAGGGAAAATATTCAAGTGGATAAGGAAAATTTCCCTTAGTGCAGTTCCTAAGAAGAATGCCCATATGCATAAAGTCTAGAAAAGTACTATTTTCTTTCTACGATTAACCTTATTGATCAGTGAAATGCAAATTAAAATGACTCTGAAGTACTGATTCACACCTGTCAGACTGGCTTATTTGTGACAGGAAAGGAAAATTATAAATGGTAGAAGGGATATTGGTGGAGTTGGGAAGTAATTCAACCATTGTAGAGAACAATGTGGAACTAAGCTTAAAAGGCTATAAAACTGCATCCTTTGACCCAACAATACCACTTCTAGGTCTACATCCCAAAGAGATCAAAGAAAATGAAAAAAAAAAAGAATCCATTTGCATAAGAATATTTACAGTAGCTTTTTTCTTCGTGGTGGCAAAGAATTGGAAATTGAGGGAATGCCCATCAACTAGGAAATGGATGAACAAGCTGTGGTAGATGATTCTGAGGGAATACTATTTTACTATAAAAATGACAAGCAGGATGGTTTCAGAAAAACCTCACAAGACTTTTCAATATGAACTGATATAAATGAAGTGAGCAGAACTAGGAGAACATTATACACTGTACAGCAATATAGTAGCAATGACCAGCTGTGAAAGACTTAGATACTTTGTTCAATATAATGATCCAAGAGAATTACAAAAGATTAATGAAGAAAAATACTATCCACCTCCAGAGAAAGAACTTATGAACTCTAAGTACATATTAAGGCATATTTTTTTCACTTTATTTTTCTTATAACACCGCTAATATGGAAATATGTTCTGCTTCACATATGACTTCACATGTATAATTGATATCATATTGCTTATCTTTTCAATTGGTAGGGGATGAGCTAGAAGAAGGTAGATAATTTGTAACTCAAAAATTTAAATATTAAAATAAATTAATTAATTTTTAAATGCAGTAAATATTATTCTATGTTATAGTAGACTCCCCATGTAGGATTTCCAATTCAACACCTTCTAAAAGCTCCATTTTACTTTCACAACTGGGAAAACAATTAAGGACACATAGGTGACTTTAAAGAAGGAACAAGCACCCCACTTTTGATTTAGGCTCTGCCAGAGAGAGTAAATTCTAACAATCCCCTCTTCTCTTTACTTAGACTAAGGATAAAGTGTCACACAGGAAAAGCTTTAGACTTTGGAGTCTTAAGACTTCAGTTAAAGTCCCAGTTCTGCTATTTAAAAGCTATGCAATCTGGAATGAATCTTTTCTGTTCTCTGCATATCAGATTCCTCATTTTTAAAATAAAAGAGTCAACCTAGACCATAGTTTCTTTTAAAATTAATTTATTGATACATTTTATAGACATTTACAATTTATACCTTTCACCACCTCAAGTTAACAATAAACCTTTAGTCAAGTGGATAGGTTATTTCCTAAAGTCACAGATTGTCTGCTTTTCCTACTGACCCTGAGGATGCATTCTAATAGGCATCCTACTGTTAAATGTTTCCCCCATTAGAAAAGGTTTTAAATACGGTTTGTATATTATAATGGACAATCATATATAGGTCATTGTTATTATACAATGATAAAATTTGTTGATCTCTAAGAAAATAGGAAAGGGTGAAATTAGAAAGCCTCCTGCGCAATTTATGGAATTATTAACATGATCAGAAACTAAGTATGACTCTCCTCATGTTGGATTCCGAATGTGGTAGCATTTCCTATGTGAGCTTGCTGGAATACCTACATCCATTTTTCCTTTGTTTGATTTTTTTTCCTTCTTTTTATATATTAGGCCATGATATCAAGGGGTTCTATCTAAAGAAGAGACTCAGAACAGATTTTTTTCCCATTTCCCATCAGGTACACTGATTTTAGACTTTTCTGGAATTCTCCAACAGGCCCCTGGGCCTGGTATTTCCATTACTACCCTTATCAGCTTCCTTTTGTATATTATTTTACCCACATTAGATTATAAACTCCATGAACTTAGGGACTATCTATATTTTTATTTATATTTGCTTTCCTAGCACTTAGCACCATGCTTGCCACATAGTAGGTACTTAACAAATGTTTACTGACTGACTAATATTGGCTAATTATTTTGTATACACATAAATATATGTATGTTCTTGATATATCTATTTGTGAGATTATTATTAAAAATATACTAGTTAATCATGAATAGGTATTTTGTTGCCCCAATCATATTTTTGCCACAATTTCTGTTGATTACTAAGGTGAACCTATAGCTGCAAGCTCAAAATTGTCATTTAGATTTTTCACTCATTTTAAACATTTCTATTTTAATACTCAGCTACTTATTTGATTCCTAAGTGCCAATCAGTTCAAACTAAAATATGCTAGATAAAGAAACTGTGCTTAGAGGAATAAGAATTAAATTTCAGGTTTTAGAATTCTGTAGCTATGTTGTATGCATATTTTATGAATATAATTCTGAATTTTTCAGTCATAAAAGCATAGGATAATAGACATATGGCAAACTGGAACTTAAATATTATCTGGTTTATCCCCATCATATCACAGATAAAGAGACTTTGACCCAGAGAGGCTAATAAACTTGCCCAAAGTTATGTAGTAATTGGAGAGTCAGAAATTTGAACTCAGATCTCAGATGACTAAGAATTCAGCATTCATTGCACATTCTTTGACCCAATGTACCACATCTAGACAGAACAAAGAAAATAATATGATAAAATATGGCAGTTATGGTTTTGCAAGTCCTTAACATTTTAATGCTTCTGACAACATAGTTACCTAAACCCTCTTAATTAATTATCATTTTAAATTTGAGAGTTACTAGAATAAGAAAGACCTTGAACATTTACACAACTGTGTGACAAAAGCATTCTTTATTAACTCAGACCTTGTAAGTGCAAAATATTGTATTGTGTATTTTGCAAGCATACAACTTTGAAATAATCAATAGTAAGTCTCTCTCTCTCTTTCACACACACACACACTCCACTTGAATTTTTAAATTCTATCAAGAGCACAACATTTTTAATGTAATTTAGATATCAGCTTTTCCACTTCCTATTTCTCATTTAGTATCTCTGTACCTCAGTTTCCTCATTCATAAAATAAGATTCTCTTCCATCTCCAAATCTGTGACTCACAGAGTATCAAGCATTTCACCCTATATTATTCACGATTATATCTGTAATCCATAGAAACTATCAGACTATCTATTGGCACTGCAGAAAGACAATGACTTGTCTGTCGCATGGAACAGGGAGAGAGATTTTCTTTCTTTGGGAATTTGTGCAGGGCTTCTAAAGACATCAAGCTCCCCTCAGAAACAACAGTCCACCTTTCCAGTATCAATTCTTTCCATGATGTTATATAATGAATCATAGAATAGCAGAGTCTCCAGAAAGTTTTAGGTCACCAACAGGTAAGAGATTAGTACACAGTGAGCATGATTATTTTGCAACCAGACACTTTGTAACCACCGAAGCTTTGATCTGGAGAAGATGTATAAAGAATGGCATCAGGGAGATGTACAACCAGAAGACAGTCGCAGCTGATCATGTAGAAACAACAAAGAGGCATTCAGCGGGCAGTCCATTGCTCTTTTAGAATCAATGCAATTCTAAGAGATCTAGAAGAAACCCACTAGCATGTTAGGTGAACCATCTATGGAGAATTTACTGGAAGACATGATAAAGGATTGTCAAGAGAGAAGTCATTAATACTATCCAATATGCACCACTGCAATTTTGTCAACTCTACTGAGATAACTGATCCTTAAAATACTATACTTTGAGTTTTAGAAGTACAATTCACAAGACAATGGCAATGATTAAACCAGGAGCCCTGGGAATGTGCTTACATATTATGGTGAAATGTTATCCAGTGACCTCTTTGTTCTTCCTTTCTTTTCCAATTCCTCTAACTCCATTTCTTCTCAGTTCACACAACTTTGTTGCTATTTAAATTTAGTATTTATAGTGAAATAAATTCTGATGCAATGTATCACACACTATAACCATCACCACCACCTGCACCTCCACCAAACTACTGTGCTTATTGGTACTTTGAATTTCTCATAGTGAGTAAGATTCATTTTGTTTAAAGGGAATCAGTCTTTATAGGTCATAAACCTATGTGTTCATAAACTTCTTATATGGTGTAAAGAGAGTCAGTCTTTACAGGTCAAAAAGCTATAGATGTTTAAACCTATCTGGTGATTGATTCTGCTAGGTGTATGTCAAACATCAAATTTTGAACTATGGTATTGTTCATTCTATCCTTCTTGAAAGAGGACTGAAATCCTCATTCCCAAGAAGTATGTTAAAAAATGATTTTGTACTATCTGAAGACTGCTGAGGAAATCAGATACGTAGATAATTATTAATTTTTTATTATGTATCACATGTTTTCTCTGTTATCTGCTTTGTGTAAATTATCTGCTACTTAATACTGTATTCAGTTAAACATATATGTCTGTTCTTTGGAAACTGAGCTCAATTAGGCTAAGGATCTTTTATAAGGATTCAGTGAAATGTGTCCAGTTCATGGATCATGCAGATTTTGTCAGTTAGTGTGGGTTCAAGAGCTGATTTGTGATTGGATAAATCAATAATTCCATTCAGTCATAGACAATGAGATAATAGTATCTCAAACAGAGAGGAAGACCTGAGAAATAAAAGGTTGCCCACTGGCTGAGAACTATAGAGAAGTTGGGACATTGTCAGGAATTTCCACAGATGGGAAGAGCACAAACTTCTGGAGTGAATCAGGGAATGTCCAAAATCTCATTCATCATCTTTCTCATTGAATAGAATTGGGATAATGGCCAGCAACACCACCTGGTGGTTATACTCTGTATAGCACATGACTTTTTTTCTTTTTTTCTTCTTGTCCCTTATTGGTATAGAGTCAAAACTTCCTGGGAAAGCAGAAGGCCTAATTATGTAAGCGTCCGTTTCCTGCAAATAGAATGATTTATATTGACGTAATTTGATGGAATTCCATTCTATTTTCAATTCCTTGGAGTGGGACAGTAATCAATTGATTTTTATCATAATAGTTTTTTTTCCTTAAAAAAAATAAAACACCCAACAATTTTAGCTATAACTAATTCACTGGGTTTCAGAGTCCCGTTAATTAAGATACTTTCCTGGAACAAAGTTTTATAAGAATAAGAAAAAGTACTACACAATTGAAGTTCCTCCCTAAACTAAATTCTTTTATTGAAGTATTATATTTGTTTTAAGCCAAGAATAAACGAAAGATGATGACATTCCACAAATATGTTTGATTTTCATAAAGCTTATAATTCAGGATTTTTACAAGTTTCTGTGTGAGGAAAATGTCAGATCAGAGCAGAAAGGGCTTGAAGAAATGAAAATGGATTTGAGAATAAAAAACTATAGAAAGAAAAATGAATATATTTTCTAATTGTTCTTCTCTGTTGTAAGCTTACTGAACATTTGTATTATGTTAGGTAACCAGGGTTCTAGGTGCAAGAGTTGAATTCGATTTTTGACAGTCCACACCTAACATGCCTATGGGTGTCATTTCACTTTCCTGAGCCTCAGTTTTCTTATCTTTAAAATGAGATTATTATTTCTAGTATATATGAGCATCTATCCCTTACAATTTTTTATAACATCAATTGATATATTTTACAGACATACATATCCATCCACATATAAATATCAGCGATGCTAGTAACTAACATTATTATGATTATTATCATCACCATCATTATTAGATGCTATGAAGAACATACTAGGAAGAACTGTTTGCTCACTCATAGAACAAAGATGTAATTTATGTTTCCTTCAGGCTTATATTTTAATACTCTGTGGAGCCTTTACAGTCATGCCACTTTTAGTTAAGGTTATAGGATCATTTTTTGACTGATTTATTGATTTTTTAACAGATTTTTTGAAGTGGTATTTATTATATTGAAGAGAGACTTGAGAGAGGTGATGATATCCTTTTCAATCTTTTAGAAAGAGTTAGATTTTAAAGACAATTTTGCAAAGGGAAAGAAAGTGACTTCCCCATGGTAGTAGAGGTTATTTCATTGATGTAAAAGGAATATTAAGAAGATTCATAGTAAGAACTGTGAGAATGGTACAAAGCGAAATGTGAAAAAGTTTGTATGACTGATTGAGAATAAATGAAAGAACAAAAGAAAACATTATTATAATGAAATGTGTGCTGACAAATTAGTTTCAAAAATTACTATAGCCAAGTAGTTACTTTTTTAGTACCCTTATGGTTAGGATACAGTCAAAAGAAAACTGCAAGGATTCCATATATATTGGAATGGTATTTGCACATCCTTGCTGCCAACACTCAGCAAAGATGAATAGCTGGTACTTGGCAAGAACATTGAGTTTCCTCATATTTCTAGATAAATGTAGTTGTGCTACTTAAGACAGTTGCTTCTATGGTATATAATTTCTTGGAACTGATATCTTTTATCTTAATGTACTGCACCATCTTTTCTATCAAAACAGTAATTTTATCATCTGCTCCTATGGAAATATAAAATTTAATGATACATAAGTCAATAAATTCAATAAAAGCTCAGTTTAAAAGTTTGTTCAGTTTCTCAGAATTCTTCAGAAATCAAATGATAAATATTCCTCCTTCCCCCAGTGACCTGAAAACCTACAGCACCATTGCTAAATGTATTATATTACAGTATTTTGATTATAACATTAGGACAAAGATATCTTTTTTTAAGAATCATTGTGGCTTAATGCCCAAATGGTTCTAATCTCAAGATGAAATCATTCAGTCTCTACATAAAGTCTTGCTCTAGGCTTTAAGACAAATCTGGTGCCAAATCAAGAGGAATGTTAATAGTTTATGGATTAATAATTGGGACAGCTCAGCCTTGAGGCAGTAGCCTGGTACCTTTGTTCTGCTAGCAAGACTGTGGTCTTACATCTTGCGACAAAGTCCCCACCCATAGTTTATATCTAGAGTGTTCCAGCTATGCCCAGTAAAATTTATTTTTAATAACTAAATTAAGTTCAGATAGGTTTTAGTTTATTCAGTCTGGTGAATTAAAAATTAAATTTAGTTTAGGTTCTTTAGTTTGAGACAAGAAAAAAGAAAAATAAAATTCCTTGGCTGCAAAACTAAATTAAATGTGTTGTGCATGCCTATACAGAAGATTCCTATCCTCCCCCCTCTCCCCTGCCACACACACAACTCCTTCCCAAGTTGCCTAGTAGTTGGCTGCTTTTCACGTTGCCCATGATTACTTCTTGTATCTTTGTTCCTTGCCAATAACATTTTCTTTAAAATCAGAATCCCTCCTTGTTTCACCCATTTCTCCTGGTCTTCTCAAAGATTGTATTCTTAACTCTGAAATTTAATCCTCTGCGTACAGGTCCCTCTTACCTACTTACCAGCTTCTCCAATTTCAAGAGTCTGCAGGACAGGAAGAAGTTTGTGCCACTGAGGGATTAGTGTCCCATGTTTGTAATGAAATTTCATCAGTTCTTAGAATAGTCATATACAACAGTCAACACTATCATCATTTGCTTGAATTTGTTTCAGTACTGATTAAATGCCTATTATATGGAAGCCAATATATTAGCCCCTGAATTAAAAAGGAGGGAAAAATAGCCAGTTCTTATCTATTACTTCAAGCTTACATTCTACTCAGGTGATAGAACATGTACAAAACATACAGTGGTTTGCTGGTAAATTTTTAATAGTGAGTTCTCATGACACATTTTAAGTTTAATTAGCATAATTAATGTTTTCTCCCTTTCTTAAGCCTGGGCAATCAAGAAAATATTACATCAAACCCTGATTTGTAGTGTTTGCCCTTTCTGAGGTATAAATGTTTGCACTGAAAATTTAGCAATAGGCCTTCAACCTGGAAGCATAGCCCTACTATAGGTAAGTAAATTAAGGTAATCTGAGAAAGGACAGAACACTAGTGACTAGTGAAATCAATGAAGGCTTCACAGATGATGTGGTACCCGAGCTGAACCTTGAAGGAAGATAAGGATCATCAAAGATTGACTGAACAAGAAGTTCAACAAAGGAATGAAGGAGGGTACAGGTTGGGCAAATGAACATAGGTCGAAGAAGAAATGTCAAGTTTAATTGAACAGTAGAGTTGTTGTTGTTGTTGTTGTTGTTGTTGTTGTTGTTGTTGTTGTTGT
>NW_020950792.1:9143544-9183825 GCF_900497805.2 Vombatus ursinus | reverse complement strand
GTTGTTGTTGTTGTTGTTGTTGTTGTTGTTGTTGTTGTTGTTGTTGTTGTTGCTGTTGTTGTTGCTGTTGATGTTTTCCTTCCTTCTCAAAGAGGACCATGCCATGCAAGTGACTAGGATTTAAGTGAGGGAGGTCTGTGCAAAGTCACCAGCCTCATTTTCTGCTCCGGAGCCATCTCCCAGAGGCCCAGGTGGCCAGATATAGATCAGGACAACAAGATATGGCCCAGGATGCAGTGGAAACCTTGATCTTTTCAAGCTAAGGTCTTTAACAGCTATCAGTTTGACTGAGTCAACACTCATTCAGTGATTAAGGCTTAATAAGAAATGAGGCAGAGAATGGACTCTTTACCTAGTCAAAAAAGAAAGAGAGAGGGAGGGAGGGAGAGAGGGAGGGAGGAAGGGAGGGAGGAAGGAAGGAAGGAAGGAAGGGAGGAAGGAAGGAAGGAACAGAAGTTACAGCCTCCAGTTAGGGTGATCACTTTAGGACTGGGAAAGAAGGGAAGGAGTAGGACAAATATTATGGTGGTAGAACTGAATTGACAATTTCTGGGATATAGAGATAGAATGGAATAAAGAATCATGAAACACTCTAAGACTACTATTTTCCCTAAATCTGTTTGATTTTATAGGATGATAGGTGGAGAACTATTAAAATCTGATGTCAACCTAGTCCCTTTAAAGATGAGAAAACAGAAGTGTGAGAGACTAAGTGATTTTTCCCCAAGGACTGAGTACCAGTGTGGGATCGTTGGGGAAGAAAAAATATCACTTAGCTTCTCTCATTTTCAGTCATTTTTTTTCCTCTCAGTTCTCTCACCAGACCTCTGACTATAAGTCCACTACTCTTTTCACTCTATTAAATGTGATGCTGATGATGTAGCAAAATCAGGTATTTTGAGATATGATTCTGGGGAGGTTTCAGCAAGGAAAGGCAAGACAGTGGATCATGGTAATCCAGGGGTTTTTCAAGTGCATTTCATTCTATTTCTGTGATATTTTCCAGATGACACCCTGGGAATGGCTATATAGCAGTACTCTGTGGCCCTTTGGTTTGAGTCTTGGGAACCTCAGAGGAACTGATTGTAATGAATATATTTCAAAAAGACCATTAAAACTTTATCAGAGAAGCAATAATCAATGTACGGTATACTGGAAAGAGTAGTGTGTTCAAATACCACCTCTGATATTTGCTAACTACTGGGAAGTCATTTAACCACTCCTATCCTCAGTTCTCTCATCTATTAAATGGAGACCATGATGACTATAATTTCTACCTTGCACAATTGTCATGAAAATAAAATAAGACTGATGTGAGATAAGTTTATATCTTAATAAGGTATAGATAAACATCAATATTTGTGTATATATATATATATATATATATATATAATCTGCTATTCATATTCATCCTTTCTATAAGTTCTCTCTTCATGAAGGAGTATCTATGTTAGAGTTCAGGAACCCTATCAGAGGTCATAGAACCTTAAAAACACCAATAAGTCTCCACAATAATAGCTGATGAAAACTCTGAAACTCTTCTAGAGCTAAAGGACTGTTTATCTCCAGGAAGTCTACATGCATTTAAAAAAAATTCTACTAAGATTAGATCTGTTTTATCTCCTTCCTTAAAATCTTGTTCTACATTCATAAATGTAGTAGCCTAGTTTATTTATTTGACAAAAATATACTCCAAGAAAAGTCATATTTGTATTTCTAAAATTACAGAATATGCTGAATAGTTGTTATAATTAACAAAGGACATTCACATTTCTTTCCCTAATTAATATGTACAAAGGATTTTTCACCTTTCACTGTAACCTTGATATCTGAGCAATGCTTAAGTCATATTTTTGTTGTTCTGTTTTATTGTTGCAATGGTTTAAATCAGAGATCTGTGAGAACATTTGAAGAAAACGTTTGAAAACATTAGGAAAGTACTTGCAGAAGTTTTGTCCCTAGGTAAATTTAGTTGAATGGTCATTAAACTAGGGACATAACGATCTGAATTCAAATTACTCTGAAATCCTACTTCAGCTCAGAAACCTTAAGTTTTCTTGTTTATAATACATGCCACTCCTCTCTTCTGTTTATAAACTAAGGGAACAGAAGTTTAATTGATATTTTAGTCATCACTAAACACTTAAGACTACAAAGTGTATCTCCCTTACTTCATTATAATCACTACCACCCCCTTGCTCCAGGGAGAAAAGGAGAGAAGAAATACAGCTCCTACCTATCCAACCCATAAAATCACAGCTTGTCTCTTTCCTGAAACTCTTAAAAATTAAGGGAGAAGGAAGATGAAAGCCCTAAAAAAATACAAACAAAAAAGCCCAAATCATTCCATTCATAAAAGTTGACATTTATCACTAACAAAAACTATGCAGAGTTTGTAGCTCCTGATTCCATGACGATGATCTCACTCCTCACAATACTCAGGCCTTTTGCTTTTCTCTCTCAACTATCTCAGCATTAAAATATAGTAAAAATATTGATATTTTATTGAAATCCATATTTATCTGGGCAATATGACTGAGACCAAAGACATTTTAAATAAGTCATAGGTCTTTGGTGTAATACTTGGTGCTAGTTATCTTTGACTTCCTCCTTTCTGTCACCTTGTTGATGCAATCAATTGTCTTGTCATGTCCTTTCTACTTTTAGAATACCTCTCTCATCTGTGACCTCTTTTCTACATCCACTATAACCACTCTAATTTAGGCTCTAACTGCTTCACTCATAGACTGTTGTAAAACAGTCCTAACTTTTCTCCCTGCCTACCAGCTCTCTGTTCTCCAATTCATCCTTCCCAAAGAAACTAGAATAATTTTCCTAATATTTTACTTGGTAACATCACTTTCATGCTCAAAAACATTCAGTTGCTACCCTTTGACTTTCTGACTAATATACAACTCTCTGAGCTATATATTTTTCTGTGTTCCTGAATCCAAGGTCCTTTGCAGTCTCTCTCTCATTTATCCTCCAGTTTTATCTAATAATACTTCCCATAGTAATACTCATGTGGAATCTCAGTTAAATTTGTCTTCCTCTGATCTTTTCCTTCCCTTTTTCACTTCTGTCCCTTTTAGTATAATGTCATCAAGGGTTAGAGTGAATAGTCTCTTCCAGACCTGTTGAAATCCTTCCTTTGTTTGAAATTTCAGATTAGATTGTATGATTATATCTTGCATATAGCCTACCATCTAGTCAAAAGAAGCCTCTCAGTATGGAAAGGATCAATTAACTTCCCTATGACTGCACTCACCATCCCTGTGACTTGCCAAAGCAAAACACCTCTACCTCACTGGCCACCACTCCAAGAAAGATAACATAAGCTTCTTGAGAATAAAGACTGTCCCAGTTTTGCTTTTGTATCCTCAGCCCTTGGAATAATAA
This sequence comes from Vombatus ursinus, assembly GCF_900497805.2. Lineage (NCBI taxonomy): Eukaryota > Metazoa > Chordata > Mammalia > Diprotodontia > Vombatidae > Vombatus > Vombatus ursinus. The sequence goes on along the minus strand of NW_020950792.1, from coordinate 9,180,426 downwards.
TTGACTTACAGTAAGTGAATAATAAATGTTTTCACATTCAATGATTCAAGTTCCAATTTTTCATAATAATCTTACTTATGACCTCATAATAGTTTCATATATATACATATATACATACACACACATATATATATATACACACATACACATACGCATACATATATTCTGCCTTGATTGTAAATCCTTGAAGACAACTTTAAATGTTTCATCTTTTATTTCCAACACCTAATACATGAATTGTGCTCCACAGGGACTTAATAAATGTTTGCTGAATTTAATCAGATTGACTATCATATTCTTTTCTTCTCTGATGGTCACAGCCTGAACATATTTTTGTAGCCATGCCCTATGGAACCACCAATTAACCAGAAATGATAGCCAAGCCTAAGTTTTCAGTTATGTTTTGTCTTGTTCCTATTTTAGAAATGTATTATCTGAGTCACCATGATTCAGTGAGTTATGGATTTACAAACTCAAAATCCTATCTTGGAAGTTTTTAAAAAATTAATACTCTGGATAAGTTGCTTACTCAGGATATTTCCTGAAACACTTGATTTTTTCTCTTATTTTTGGTCTCTTCTCAGGATATTTACTTTCTTCTATAAAATCAACTAAGGGTACCAAAAATTTAGAACTTGTGTGACATTTAAGGAGTAAGAAAATGTATGATTCAGTTCAGATTACAGTTTTCAAAACAGATTCATATAACCAAAAAGCAAAGTCCCACTTGCCTGAGTGGCCAAGTTTTGCAGGTCCCAGAGAAGTTCAGGTGAGCTGCTTTTATCATACTTCAATATTTTTTCATGGCCTACTTTGAATTCCAGGCTTGCTTCCATTTAGAGTGGCCCTGCAGCTCACGGTCCTGGCTCAGGCACTCTGGTTCACCACAGTTTGCTACTATCTTTCCCAGGAGTCTTCTCCATTTCTGGCTTGCTCTTTTGCCTCCTCTGTCACTGGCTGGCCTACCCTTCCTCGTAAATGATATAACAAAGATATAAATGACTTTTTCTCATTCCCTGAACCCCTTCATTCATTTTAAACAGATTTCCTTGTATTATACACGTGTTGAATTTGTATATAACAACCCCCCTCAAAAATAGATGAATGTTCCTGTTTAGGGTGGATTACGTTGAATTTATATATATATCTGTCTTTCTTGCTATAGTTTTGTTTGTTGGTTCGTTGTATTTCCCACCACAGAACTCATCTCCCCCATGAACAAAAGAGTATACCCATTTTAAAAATGATACATGGCTGCTGTTTTGCTGTCTGCAATGTATTATTGATCTATGACTTATAACACATATTATATAGTTTCTCTCTGTCATAGACTTTAATTCATCAACATTTCTGGTTGAGAGAAAATGATTAAAACCTGCCATTTTGAGAATTTTAAGTATCAACTAAGGTATCACATCCTATAAGGAATAGCAAGAGAGAGATCCAACTCTTGTTTAAATAATTAAAAAATGATCATGTGTAATTAAAAATAACCTTTAAGTAAATTAGCACATACCTGGATTTAATTAAAGTACTTGAGTTTTAAATTTAATGTAATTTAATTTGTATTGAATTTAGAACAACCATATTGCATATATTCTGTCTCATAAGTGGTAGTAGTATTTTTTTTACCTGTCTTCTAGGTTGGAAAAAAAAAAAGCATATGAGGTCATTGCCTTGCTGTGTAGAAAGCAGTCACATTTGTAATGGTAATTACAGTCTTTAAATATGTAACATGTAGAACAACATACTTCGACACATTCTTTACCTTTTGAGGTATGACAATTAATGTCTTTATATAGCAGGATTAATTTTAGAGTAGTAGGTAGTAGAAAGAAATCCCTGAGATATGCCATTAAACAATGTCAGTAGATCATTAACTAGTTTGATTTATTAGCCTATCTCTCATATTTTAGAGTGCTTAGAAGAAATAATCTCTTAGTTCAGAAGCTGATAATGTCATCAAATTAAGCAGTAGCAAACCATACACCCATCTGAAGAGTGCTGGAAGCCAAATTATTAAAGTTTAAGTAATACTTGCAGTAGTTGTAGTAGTAGAAGTCATCCTAATTGTAGTCTCATTCAATACTAATAGCTAGAATTTATATAGGGTTTCAAGGTTTTCAAAGCACTTTACCAATGTTATTTCATGTCTTCACAACAGTCCTGTGAAGTGGTCAGGGGTGTGCTAGGAACGTTTAGCAACAGGGTCTCAAAAACATTATGTACACATTATGAACACATTTTAACCCTATTTTTCATTTTCAAATACATTTCTCCATTGCTTTCTTAAACCTCAACAATCAAAGCAATATATCAATCCCTGATTTATTTGTAACCATTTGCTGATTTCTGACATGTAAATGCTCACACTGAAAATTTAATAATCTGCTTGCTCTGGGTCTGACTACATCTTGCAGAGATTGGTAACTTTATTACCTTTTTTTTTTTTTTTTAAGCAGATGGGGAAACCAGCTGCTAGAGGTTAAATGACTTCCCCAGGATCATACAACTGTAAAGTTTCTAAGACAGGATTCAAACACATGTTTTCCTGATTCCAAGTCCAGTCCTCTAGCCAATAAGTCAATTTAAGAAATAATAGTGATGTAATCTAATCAAGTCACTTAATTCCTCAATGTTCTAGTCATTTATTCAGTCAATGAACATTTTATTAAGTGCTTACTCTGTTCCAAGCACTGTGCTAAGAGTTAGAGAGAGGGAGAGAGAGAGAGAGAGAGAGAGAGAGAGAGAGAGAGAGAGAGAGAGATACAGGACTTGTTCTTAAGGAGTTCACCTTCTAATAACATGAAAATCAATGGTATCAAAAGCTAAAGAGGTCAAGAAATATGATTGAGAAAAAGCCCTTAGATTTGGCAATTAAGTGATCTCTGGTAACTTTATTGCCAAAGCTATGACTTAAACCCATATATCTTTATTCTAAAACAAGTGATCTTTCTATCATGCTGCACAATCTCACAAATGCACAGTAGAAATTTATGTGAATATAGCCAAAATATCACCATCAGAAAACTGGAATAATGAAACCTAGATGTTAATACAGGATCAGAGATAAAGAGCTGAAAAGTACTTCAGAAATTATGTAGTCTTATTTCCTCATTTTATAGATGATTAAACTGAGTCTCAAAGTGGGTACTTGTCTTGCTCAAGATCTCATCAGAGGTGGGATTTGAACATATACCCTCTGATTTCAGAGGCAATACTGTCTCTAAATCTCATCCATTTGTTCTCATCAGTGATTCTAGTGATTCTAGTAAGCTAAAGAAACTTTTCTGAGATTTTGGCCTATTATATGATGAAAAAGAAAGGCCCATAAACAGAGAAACATTATGTTAATGGTTGGTAACCACTAGGACAATGTGGTCTTTGTGTTTTTCCTGTGATAGTGATTTATCTACACACTTTCTCAGCTGATACCCTTGTTGATCAATAAAATATATGTGTGAAACTGAAAAAGTTAGAGACATGGTATGTGGTTTTAAAGAGTTGTTTTAAAAGTGACTTCTAATTGACTTATAATCAAATACTTCAGGGATCCATTTGGAGTATCTATTACCTGTAGATACTCAGATCAAACCCTATTGATAAGTGACTAGATTTTCTATTAGATTCTATTGTAGTTAAAAAACAATGCTAGTGATGAGCCTTTCTGAGCTGCAGTCCTCAGATAGAAATACCAAGCCTATATTAAAAGTCTCTCCAGTTTAGGAGGACCTATCCTCATATGTACCTGGCTGGTATAAATTTCAAGGAGATAGTTGTCACCTCTATGCCATGATGAGGGAGTGGAATTGGCTTACAGGAGAATTCAGACCATCCATCTTTATATGTTTTATTTGAGATAGTGGACTCAAGGGAAATCCAACTAAGATGCTCAGATAATCTGCTTTAGCATGTGGATATGATGCAATTCACAAGTCTTTTTCCTGCTCAGTGGCCTTGTGCAAACCTCTAAGACCATAAGTTACTGGCAATTGCAATGTGAGTTTCCACACTAGAGAATTTCTATATGGATGCAATCACAGCTCTGGACCAAACAAGATGAACTTGGACATATAATTTGTATTAATTCTTAATCATTTTTGGGTTTTTTTTTGGGGGGGTTTGTTTTTTCTCATGAGTTTCAGCTTTTATTGTTTCCTTAACTTCTTCTTTCCTGGAGCTTGGCTTTCTTATCTCTACAGAAAATGAAGTATACATATAAAATAAATATGGATATGAATCGATATTTATATTGATACTGGTACATGATATATTGGAAAGAATGTCATATTTGGAGTCACAAAAGCTTCATTTCTAATTCTGCCTCCCATCCTTACTAGTAGCATGGCCCTTAGAAAGTCATTTCTATTTGTACTTCAGTTTCTTCAGCTGTAAAATGAGAGATTTTGACTCAATAATCTCTAAGATTCTTTATTGCACTAAATCCATGATCATATCAAAATAGAGAAGGATAGATATAGATACATACAGTATCTAGAGATAACTATTCATGGTTGTCCTTTTCACATAAATAGAATACTGGAACTTGTCAGGGTCAGATAGTGGTCACTACTACAACTGAAAGATACCATTTGTTCACCCTATCTTTCTGTTTAAGTTTTCAATGTATTTACTGTCTTTTGCCTAGGGCACAATATTATCCCATTAAAATATGTATCACAATATGTTATTCCACATAACAAACAATTGAGACTTCTCATCCTTTCTTATCACAAAAAGTGCTACTATGAATATTTTAGTTTATGTAGAAGCTTTCTGTCTGTCTTTGACCTCCTTAGGGTACAGAGCAAATCTGAATGAATGTGTATGGACATGTTAGTCACTTTTTGTTATCATTCCAAATTATCATCCAGAATGGTTGAATCAGTTGGTAGGTCCACCCACAGTATGTTAGGGAGCCTCTCTTTCAACAGCTTCTCTAACATTTCCTGTTATTATCTTTTGTCATCTTTGCCCATTTTCTCAGCGTGAGGTAGAACTTTAAGTTGTTTTTATTTGAAATTGTGTTGTTAATGATTTGTCACAGTTTTTTCAATGGTCCTTCATTGTTTGCAATACTGAGAAAAATTTGTTCATTTATCTATTGAGTAATGAGTTTTATTCTTATATATTTATTCTAATACATTTGCATGATTTTCAAACATATGTTAATGATCAGACTTTAATAAGAGATCACTGAAGTTTTTTTTTCTAATTGACAACCTGCTTTCTTATCCTAGATGTAGTGATTTTGTTTCTACAAAAATAATCCATTCTATTTATTGTGGCAATTTTTATTCTTTGATTAAAATACCCTATACCCTTTGACCCAACAATACCACTACTAAGTCTGTTTCCAAAAATGATCAGAGAAAAAGAAAAAGAACCTACATATTCTAAAATATTTATAACAATTCTCTTTGTAGTGCCAAAGAACTAGAAATTGTGGGGATACCCATCAGTTGAGGAATGGCTAAACAAATTGTGATCTATATTGTCATGGAATACTACTGTGCAATGAGAAATCATGAGTTCTATGAGTGTAGAAAAACATGGATAGACACACTTAATAACAAAGAGCAAAATGATGAGAACCAAGAGAACACTATAAGTGGTAATTGTAATATCTTTTTAAGAACAATTTTCAGTGAATTAGTCATTTTGACTACTATAAATATCCAAATTAACTACAGAGGACATATGAAAGAAGATGGTATCTGCATCCAGAGAAAGAATTGATATATAGAAGTATGTATAGAATGATTTTACATATATACATACCTACATACTCACATAATACATACAGATATTTGTGTCTACTGGTAGCCATCTCTCTGGAGGAGGGGACAAGAGGGAAGAAAAAAAGTATATTTACATGATAGCTTTATTAAATATTTAAAAAGAATACCTAGTTGTATATAACAGATTTACACTTTCATGTGAAAAAAAAAAGAGTTAAAGGTTCTCACCCTAGTCATACCTGTGACAAGTATCTGATTTTATTCTCTTCTAATTTCTTTATGGAAAAACTTTTAATACGTAAATCATATATTCATTTTGACCTTCTGGTAGTATAGAGTAAGATATAAAATCTAACCCACAAAATATATTGTTTCTCTTTTTGGATATTATACAATTTAATCATTTGACTCTTCAAGTTCCCATAAATCTATAGGTCCTTTTCTGTTCATATATGCTCACTATGTTTTTTTCCTTTTACACCATTTCTCTATGTCAATTTATTTTTTCTTAATAATAATTTATAAAAATGAGTTAATATTTCATTATTTAATCTTTTCTCAATAGGTATTCTTAATTACCAGTATTGTGTTCTTATTATTTGGAATGTTATCAAGTCAAATATTCTATTCATTTCTGGTTTTGTTTTTACTTTATTTCTATTTTTTTCCCTACCAGGAAAGCCTCAAAGGATGTTATCTGAATGTTTATCTGTTTTAATAATTAGTGTCAAGTTTGCAGCATATGATTTTTTTATTTCAACTTGATCTGTTTTGCTTTTTACAATTTACTATATTATCTTTTTTTTTATGTTTTCTTGTGACTGGGAAAATTCTGGGTTATTCAAATCAGTGTTCGTTCACTTTTGAACATCTTTCGCTTGGCTACTTACAAAAGACTTTGTTATTGATATTGTGAAATTTAACTAATTGCACTAATGTATTATTTAGAGTTTGAAATGAAGGGGTTCTTCTCAGAAAGTGAGCTGTGGATTCATTAATCTATTATTTGTTGTCAATATTCAAAAGTTCCAGACTATTTTCTCAAATTTTATAAATGACACAGTATTTAGTATTTTTTTATTTGTCATTTTCTTCAGGGAAGATACTTAAGTTATTTTAATATCTGCCGTCTACAAGTTCAGTCATTGTGACTTGTATAGAATTAATAAATTCTTTCAATTTTTGCCTTTTGTTTTCCCATCAAAATTTTCTTCTACTATTCTTTTTTATGTTCTGAACATATTATTCTCTCTTTCACAGTCTGTACTTATTATTTCCTTTTCTGGGAATGGGGGATTTGGAATTCCAAAGTTTTTTGAATGAATGTTAAAAATTGTTTTTACATATAATTGGGAAAGATAAAATATTACATTTTAAAAAATGAAACTTTAAAAATAAATTTTTACTTATTTCCTTTATCATTATAGCCCTCTGCTGGGTTTTTTTTTAAATTGTTTGTGAGCTAGAGTTTTATTAAGGCCTTTTCCCTTGTTGTTCTTCTTCTTCCTCTTCTTCTTCCTCTTCCTCTCCTTCTTCTTCTTCTCCTCATTCTTCTTCTTCTTCTTTTTCTTTTTGTATTGTGTCTCATAGAGTTCTAGTTTTCCCTCTCACTCTTTGTTGCTTCTTGTTTTCACTGTTGCACCTACCTCAGTAGCTAGAGTTCCAGAGCCTTATCTGCTGGGTAGGTATGGTGTTCTGAACCTGGTCTCTGGCCAAAATAAACATGGATAGAAGAATATTCATTCAAAATGCATTTCATGTTAACCTTCAAAATAAACTTTTTTCCTTTACTAGTTGACTCTGCACTGCCTTCACACACACACACACACACACACACACACACACACTCTGGTGTAGGGAGGTAGGTTTCAGCTGAATTACTGTCATAAGGAAGCAAAGCCAATTCAGCTGCATTTGCTGTTTGTTGTTGTTTAGTTGATTTTTCAATCATGTCCAGTTCTTTGTGAACCCTTCAGGGTTTTTCTGGAAAAAATGCTGAAATAGTTTGCTATTTCCTTCTGCAGCTCGTTTTATAGATGAGGAAGCCGCGGCAAACAGGGTTAGTGGCTTGCTCAGATTCACACAACTAATAAGTGTCTGAGGTCAATTTAAACTCAGGAAGAGATGACCTCCCAACTCTAGGCCCAGCACTCTCTCCACTATGTCACCTAGCTGCCACATTTATAAACAGAAGTAAATGCCTATGAGGTTGCTTGAACTTATAGAACCCATTCAACTTACTCGGATTGTTAAGGGGGCACAGAATTTTATACATTTATAGAAATCAATGACTTCATCGTCTTTCCAGCAATATACTTTTACTTACTTTATGCCTTGCTTGATATTAATAATAAAAGAATAATTAAACACGTATAGTTACATTTGCCAAGGAATCTTGCATGATCTCAAAATAGAGGATATACTCTTTAGGAAGATAGCTATTTTTCCTTAGTCTTTTTTTTTTGTACTTGTATTTTTGCTTTTAACAAAATACTATTAATATAGTATAATATTTTTATGTTAGCAACATTTAGGCAATTATAAAATTATAAAAATACACTCTATATTGGAAAATTGCTCATAATAGTCTATATGTTCCCTTCTCATTTTATTCTGGAGATGTCTTTGATACTTACGTAGATCATTTATAAAGATTTTATAAAGCTGAAAAAAAAAGCCGAAGAGTTGAAAATAACAGATATTCTTTCATTTACCTTTCTAATATCAATATGAATATTACCTTTCTAATATCAATATGAATCACAATTTTTCATCCCTTTTTTTTAGAATTTCCTACCTAGAAGAGTAGCCTTCTAAGATATGATGTAATGTGATCCAACAAAACTTTGTGTTGCCTCTTACACAGATTTTCACACTGTATATTTGGTCTTATCCAAACACTCTTCCCACTTTCTTCTTCCTAAGTGCCACTCCTTCTTCTTTGTATAGCACACCAGGGACTGAAATGTTATTGATTCCAAATATAGTGGTTCTCCTGTCACTGATGTTGAAAACAGACCATTATAGACAAATGTGTTACATTCTCTATTTGTTGTTCTCCTGCTACTTTCATCCATGAATGGTCTTGCAATGATGTGGCTCATTTGAATCTTATTGCAGTTTAAACTGGTCCTTCCTTACACTGCAGAAATGAAAAAAATGTTTTAGGAAATAGATATGACAAAATCTTTTAACATCTAAAAGGGAAAGAGGAAAGGGAATGGCCACTTTCCATCACCCCAAATCAAAAAAAAATTGTCATTAGAAACACCACTGAAGAATTAGAAATTTTTTGTCAGCAGGTGTCCTTGTAATGTATTTCTTATCCTCTTTAATTCCTTGTCCCAGACCCTCACTGCCTCGTTATGCTATGTACTACTCTTTAACCCAGTGTCTATTAGCCTCTTTCAGAAGAGGTATCAGTTTTTTTTGGCTTCAACCATAATCATCTGTGAAATTCTTTTCCTCTTCTGAATTCCTATAAATTTTGATAATCCTTCTTTATGTGAATTCATCACAGTTTACCTCATATTGTAGAAAAGTATAATATTTCTTATCCCAATATATGAATTTAATATATACTTTGATAGTAGTAGGATTTTTTTTTCATTTTGTATGCTCCACAACACCTAGTAAAGTGTTCTCTGTTAGTAGGGGCTCAACCAATATTGAATGAATGATTTATAGCTTCTTAGAAATAAACAGAAAGAAATAGCTTGTTACTTAAATGTATTTCACTGTAGAGTCCCAATCTCTGATCCTTTGGTAGATTACTCTGCCTCAGTGGGACTGTGCAAAGAAAACATACAAGCAATAATCAATCTATAACATTTATTAAGCACCTACCGTGTGCCAAGCGCACTGCTATGTGCTGGGTATACAAAAAGAAGCAAAAGATAGTCTTTGTTCTCAAGAAACTCATAATCTAATGGATGAAACAACAAACAAAATATATACACACAAAGCATATACAGAGTAAATATGAAATAATTAAGAGAGAAGACACTAAAATAAAGATGGGTTCTGGAAGACTTGCTGTAAAAGGTGAGATTTTTGTTGACATTTAAATGGAGCCAGGGAAGCCCATGATATGTAAGAGGAGGGACAGACAGAGAGAAAATCTGGAGCCAAGATAAAATTGCTAGTTCATGGAATGGTCAGAAGGTCAGTGTCACTTTATCAAAGGGTTTATGCCAGGTAGTAAGAAGACAGAAAAAGTAGGAGGGAGATAGGTTATGAAGGACTTTGAATGCCAAACAGAGGATTTTGTAATTGATCCTGGAGGAGATAGAAAGCCCCTGGAGTATATTGAGTAGGGAAGGTGACATAGATATAGTAGGTTTCTAGATCTTGGAAAACCCTATATCTAATGCAACTTCTCCCCTGATCTTTCTGTGATTTGCTTCATACATATTATATATCATTAAACTATCCTTTCAGCTAGCTTAACAAAATTAATTTCAGTTGCAGAAAAAGCAGCAGATAAGACATGATAGAAAGTATAGCTGCCTGTCTTTTCCACTTGGTGTACAGAATACATCAAAGTTAGATTGTCCTCAGCAACTTATTATTCAGAATAAATTCTAAACACTAGATTGCTCCCTTACTTAGAATGCTGCCGTTACATATGATTAACAAGTGGTAGCATTCTGATGTGCATTGTCACATTATGGGATTCTGTCAATCTGAACTGTTATTGTTAAATGCAATGAGCTCTGTGTGTAATAGCAGACACATTAGCACAGAAATGTTTCTTTTTCTGTCATTAATGTATTGCTGAAGCTGCTTAAGACTTGTTTGCTTACACATAATGGTAGCAAATGCATTCATAATTACCGTCATGAGGCTGAGTGTATACCATCTGGTTTGTAATAGAAATGTTTGCATCCAAACTTACTAGAGCAGAATATATATTCTGAATCATTATTGTAAGGCAATTCATTCAATCTAATATCTTTAAGATAACTATATACTGCATAAGCACATACTAATGAGTGTAAACATTTTTAAAGCTATCCTGATTTAAGAAAACCATATTTTCTGCCCCCCCAAAATAGAATATACTTTTCAGCTAAATGGTAGTTCATTTTCTATATATAAAATTACAACAAAAATATGATGCTTTTGGGGGTAGCGTGTTACAATGAAAAGAGTTCTGTATACTCAATGTCAGAGAACCTGGTTTCAAATCCTTTTTCCTCTACCTGTGTGATCTTGGGCAAATTACTTTTTTATCCTTGGGCCACACTTTTCTCATCTGTACATTGACTGAGCTCCCCATAATCTTCATATGTAGATTGAAAGAATTCTTTCTTTCTCTATCTATGACCTCTATCTATGATTCTATGATATTTTTAAAGTACAGAAAGTGCCTGGATTTTTTGCTCTACACACACACACACACACACACATGCGCACACACACATACTTTTCTATCTTCTCAGGTTTTGGCTCAAGGTTGAGATTATATGGAAGGGATAATAGTGATTATAGTTTTGATGAGTATAAACAATGAATGCTATTTCTTGATCCTTTAATTCATCAACTCTTGAAATGTAAAGGGACGTCTGAGATCACCTAATCACACCTCTTCATTTTAGAAATAAGGAAACTGAGATACAGAGAGAAGAATTGACCTATCCAAGGTCATTCTTCAGTAACCGTTTAAAGGCCATAAACAATGTCCCATATAATGACTGATCTATCAAAGAGAGCAGAATAGAAACCTCTCAAAGAGATCTACCTTAAGCAAGCTTATGATTACTGTTCCTTTTTCATTGCTAGGAAGGCCTTCTACCAACTATATATCCTAGTCTTATGGTTTCATTTTTTTAAGTTTTCTGAAAAACTACTCTACATTCACTTATATGACTGTCTCCAGGATCGATCTTGGGATCACAAGCATAAAGGAAGTCAAGAAATTGAATATGTATAGTGTTCAATGACTGAATATTTATTGCTTATTAGTTTGGTGTTTTGGGTTTCAGTGTTTGTTTATTTTTTTTCATGATTTCAGTGAGCAGTTGCCTCTGAAAATTATTGTGAAATGCAATCCATAATAAAGGTGGCTTGATTTCTAAGTACATAATAAAACATGCATTGTGTGGGACTATTCAGAATATATCTACATTTGTTATATAATTTTAAAACTTCCCATTTAAACTAGAAATTTCTAGTAAATGTCTACACATACACAAATGAAGTATTCATTTTAGAAAACAACTTAAAATTGCACCTTACTATTTGTTAATAATGCATCATCTGTTCACATATAAAGTAATTCTGGCAGGATGAGCTTATTGGAACTTCTTATATCAGTGTGTCACATGTAGGCTCAGACGCAAGTAATGATTAAGTGTCTCATGGTTGGCTCATTTCCAGTAAGATTTGATTTAAAAATATTCTAGGGATGGAAATAACACCTTTGAAAGCATGTGCACCTTATAAAGTGCACATTTTGGATGACTAGCTAAAGGATACCTTCATTTATGATTTATACTTGATGTATTTTGTCTTAACAAATTAGTCAATGCCCAAGAAACAAAATAACCCAAAATAACTTCTCATAAAAAGAAAACTTTAGCAAAAACATCTAATACAGTGATTGCAACTGCTGTACTTGTCTTTTTCCTATCCTCCTTTTTTGTAGTTCATCATTTCCTAGCAAGAAAAGGTAAGATAAAAGCTTTAATTTGTCCATTGTCTCAAACATAGTTTGCTACCTATTAAGAAGGAAGAATTAGAAAGTCTTCTTTGGAAGCTTTTACTAACATAGAGATTTGTTATGTGGAGTGAATGATATTTGTTAGCTTGATTAAAGTTTCTAAACATTGTAATGCCAAGAGATTTAAAGTCTTGGGAAAGGAGAGAAGGAGAGGAATTTTGGTTTTAGGGCAGAATTTTTGGTTGAATTACTATAAACATAACAATGTTTTGTAAAAATTATGGAGGATGGTGTTGGGGAGTTTGAATTAGATTGACAAAGCTCCAAACATTAATCATCATCATCATCATCTTTACAAACTATGGTGAACATTCCTACACTTTTACTATGCAGGTATGACATATTCTTGGCATATGGTTAACGACATTAATGCCTTACTTATGAATTTGCACACATCCCTGGCATCTTTGTTGCCATTTCCACTGGCAAGACCCTGGTATGACACTTTTTAAAAGGCCAGTAGTTTCTTTTTCTTTGCCAAGCACACTAATTCTTTCAACTGATCAGGATGAGGATTGAGTTCTGTGGGTTATGAGTACAGGCATGCAGGAGGATGACACTCTGCTCTAGGATTTTTAAAATATCTTCCATGGCTCTGAAGAAGTCAGTCACAAGTCTTGTGGTCATAGCAGAAGTAGTCATTCAACTGCATAACAACTTCCCTGAATATGAGGTTATGAATTCCACAGCATGGTTTGGGGATATAGACATCCCAAACAAACTTAAAGAACCTTCCCAGAAAATTGGCTCTAACCCTCAACACTTTAGTTCTAGAAGTGATCAGTATAAGGACTTACTGATCATTTTAGCACCTTGTTATTTTCACCCAGTTCTGCCAAAATTCTGAAATATTTAGCCACTCCTGTAATAGGCAGGTACTCTTCATCCAATTTCTTTCCTGCAATTTGAACCTCCACCTTACAAATTCGCAGAAGAACATAAGGCTTCCCATTATTGTCTTGGTAGTCCTCAACAACCAGATTCATCTTCCAGCTGTTAGTGACCTTCTTAAATGCTTTGGTAATTTCCAAGAGAAGACTGGGAAGGTCCATCTCTACATGGGTCCACCAAGAGCTGTCTGCAGTGGCAAGGTTCAAGTAGAAAGGGGTTGCTCCAGAGATCAGACAGCAGAAGGATAGCAGTGTCATGGAATAATGGTCTGAGGGCTGTTGATGATTGTGCAGGTGGACTTGAGCACACAGAGCCTTCTTTGTCAGTTAGCTGAGCCTTTGATCTTCATGTTTCGAAGTGCCTTTGTTTATGACCAGCAAGATGGAGGACTAGATATTTTCTCTGATATCCACAACTTTTCGATAAAGTAACTTCAGCTGTCTCCGTGGTCTAACAAATGTGGAATTTGAAAGAATGTAAAAAAAAAGTATGAACTAATGTTTACCCTGGGCTCTCTCAATAATGCCTCTACCACCACTCACCATATTGGCATTAAAGCCACGCTAGCTGACTCAAGAACCTAATACACATACTCACAATAAAATCTAACCCAAAAACTTATTCATTCCATTGCTATGGAGATTATGGCTCTAATTTGTGGAAGTTTGCTCTGGCAGAGAAACATGCAGCACCATAGTAGCACTCTAGGATGCAAAAGTATGGATTGGGCCATGACACAGAACAAGGCAGAAGCATGTGATGCAAAAGATACCAGCAGAAGAGCAAAGGAACAGAAAGAACAAAAAAACGAGGGAACAGCCCTTGTCAGGACTTGAAATAGAGCTCAGCCACATACACCACAACTCCCTCATCCAAGAGACTCAGAGATCCAAATTGCAGAAGATAACATCATATCACCAATGTGGCACTTCTCTGAACTGCCACTGCCAGGCCAAAGAGTTGAGGAACAGACAGAGCAAAGTAGGACACCAAGAAAAGCCACCATGTGTGGCACTAGGGTAGGTTTGTATGGCACTCTATTAAGCTTAAGGGAAAGAGCTCAGTATCCTGATGAAGTGAATTCTGCCCCCCTTAATGTCATATGGGGCAGAGAACTAGGCTGGTAAAATGTTAACTATCCCATTGTGGGTGGACGCTGAGATACTCTGCTATCCAGACTCTAGGAAAACCACCATCAGAGGGAAGAGAATCAGAAAGTGATCAACCAGGGAAAATAAGGAAGAAAAAACAACCTAAAATTGACAAAGTTCTCAGGATGAAAAAAACCCTCTAAATCCATGGACATAAACAAATTAATCAACAGAGAAAACATTAGTAGCAGAAGGAAAGATGACTTGTAGATCTAATAAATGAGTTCAAGCATATATGAATAAAAATTGTAAAACAAAGGAAAAAGATCTAATACTTGATGAGACCGAAGACATTGTGAAATTTGAGAATATTGAACCAAAATACACTATTCTTTAGTGGTTTAAAGAGAAATTGGCATTATGAGAGCAAAATTTATATCTTACACAGCAAAAATAATGATTGGAATAGAAAATACTGAATCTGTGATGGCACAACTCATTGAGAGAGAAAGACACAGACAAAAAGAGAAAGAGAGAGAGAGAGACAGAGAGAATAATGGATTGAGAATACAAATACACAAAAGTGAAGGACATTCTAGAAGAAGAGGAACAAAACCCAATAACTTAAAGGGAAATAAACATGTTATTGGGACACCTAGGTGGCACAATGGATAATGCACTGGCCTTGAAATAAAAAAGAC
The DNA here is from genome assembly GCF_900497805.2 of Vombatus ursinus. Classification (NCBI taxonomy): domain Eukaryota; kingdom Metazoa; phylum Chordata; class Mammalia; order Diprotodontia; family Vombatidae; genus Vombatus; species Vombatus ursinus. The sequence goes on along the minus strand of NW_020950792.1, from coordinate 9,165,278 downwards.
CAGAAACACCAGAGTTCAAATACTACTTTAGTTGCTGACTGCAATGTGCCCCTGAGCAAATCATTTAACCCTTGCCTAAAACTGGAGAAGGAAATGGCAAACAACTCCATTATCTTTGTCAAGTAAATCTCATAGAGAGTTTGTCCATGGGTCACAAAGCGTTAGACATAATTGAACAACAACAACAACAATATGTAGTCTATTATAGCAAAATATACTGAGCTTGAGGACAAGATACATTGGTACAACCTAAGGATATTGGGTGTCCCAGAGTAACATGACAAAAAAACAAACAAACCTGAACAGCATACTTCAAGAAATAATACAAGAGTATTGCCCAGAAATTCTGAACATAGAAAATTAAATGCCAATTGAAAGGATTCACAAATAACCTCCAGGAAAAAAAATGACATTTTATGATCTTTTTTCTACATTCTTTAAATTATCCCTATCTTTAGGAATCTCTACCTCTACTTCTACGTATCTATGTGCCCATATGTAGATATGTCTTTGCATTATGTATGGTTTTTATAAATTATATAACTGGTAACTAAGCTTATAAGATGTGACTGAGAGAGGAGAAAAAAGTTTAGGACTGGGAGAAGTTTTCTCTAGTTATTATAAACTGAGTTGGGGACTTGACACTAATCATTTAATTATGATTTCATACAATTTAATTGTCTTTGTACATAAAATGACACTTCAGTTTGACCCTGGCAATACTCTTAAGAAGTGTTGCTATCTGCTTGCAGTACTCACTGACACCCTTGTCCATGAAATTCTTACAGGTGGGTTAGTAGAGAGTCTAAAACATTAAGATATTTACTGCTTATGGTGTAATAATATATTATTACAGTTGTATGACACAATTTATCTTGCTACTCCTCAATCACTGGACATTTAGTTTTGTTTTGTTTGCAGGATTTTGCTTTTTAAATAGTGCTGTTATTAATGTTTTGGCACATATGGTCCTTTCTGTCATTAATTTCCTTGTGGTGAAAACCTAATAGCAGGGTCTTTGAATCAGAGGATGTAAATAGGATAATAACTTTTTTCAAATAATTTCAAAATTTAACTATATCTCTTAACAAATATTCTTTAACAAAGAAGAAAGAAGCGATTGGGGTAAAACTGATTTTTATTAGTTCTGTATATCAAGGGATCAATTAATTTATTGAATATCGATTTCACCTAGCTGCATATCAAGCATCATAATGTTAAATATTTACATTTTAATATTTCAATGGATATGTAAAGTCATCAAAGTAGATACTCCCCTCTACCAAGGCAGATCAAAGTCAAAAGCCTGCTTTCAAGTATTTGAAGGGCCATCATATGAAAGAGTACTTAGACTCTGATTGGTCTCAGAGCAAAGGACTAAAAGCACCTAGGGAAGTTGCAAACAGATAAATTCAAGCTTAATTAAAGAAAATATTTATTAATAATTAGAGATATCTGATAGGAGAATAGGAGATAATGAGATATAATGAGAGATAATGAGTTGACTCTCATTGCTATTTTTCAAGCAAATATTAGTAGTCTTCTTGTGAGTTGTGTGACGGAGGGATTTCTTTTTGAACTGTGGGTTGGACTGAATGGCCTCTGAAATACTTCCAACTCTGAAAATCTGTCATTCAATGTATATCTTGAATAATTATTGTTCATTTCAATAAATTTCTCATAAATCTACCCAACATGTGGGAGGCATTTTGTTATTCTTTTATGAGAGTATATAATATTTATGAGATATAGTCTCTGATGAAAATGTAGGTAATTTTTCAAAATCATATTCTATATTTATACTTCAAATAGTTACACTAGTCATATTTCTTGTCCAAATGTTTGATATTCATTTTGGTTTGTTTTTATAAAATCCATAAGAAATTTATGATAAAATATTTTTAGATGAAGCGATTAATTAATCAATTAGGTAAGCCAATAAAATTACACTGTGTCAGACACCATGCTAAGCAATGGGGATACAAAAAAGACAAAAGACAGTTTTCTGCTTTCAAGGAATTAAAAGTCTAATGGAAGAGATAACAAGTGATTAAATATGTGCAATCTACACACAGAATAAATAGGGAATCATTAATGAAGGAAAGCATTAAAATTAAGAGGGATTGGGAAAGGCTTCCAGCAAAGGGATTCAAGATGACAGAGTAGTAGGAAGTAATGTGGTGAGCTCCTTTCTACAAACTTCTAATAGATCTGTAAAATGCACCAGGAAAAATCCTGGTGGAGAAATCCAGAAGTCATACTAAGTCCTTTGTCTAGCCCAACTTGACATAGGGAGACAGATAGGATGGTCTATAGACACTGGAGAAGGGGTCTAGTCAGGAGTTGTCTGCACATGAAGCACTACAGTGCCCAGGAAAAGGCTCACAGTAGGGCAAGAAGACTCAGACCCATACTGGAGCATTCAGTATTTATAGGTGCCAAATGGCAGTTTTGCTCTCCACTACCAGATTCAGGGCAGAGTAAGCAAAGCATCTGAAGTGTCATTCTGGGTAGGAAAACCCTGTGGTATATAGAGAAACAAAAAGTTCAGAAGCCAGCAGCAGAAGCAGAAACGGAAGCAGCAGTGGTGTGGCTCAGACCTCAAATACAAAACAATGTCTCACTTCCAACGTATAGCCCAGTCTACACGGGAATAACCAGGTGGAAATCTCAGACCAAAAGGGAAATCCACAATTCTGCTGTTCTGAGTTAACAGAGCTTTATAGGTGGCTGACAGAGACTGAGTCTAGCAATAGTCTATTGTTGCTCGGACCCAAACCCTGGTCAAGAAATTGCAGAGTGCAAACAGTGGGTGGGAGTGGTGGCAATCAGACTGCCCTTGATCAGACCATTTAAGGAATCCTGAAAGCTCTCAAGCCCCTAGCCTCTCCCTGAAATGCTGGAATAACCCATTACAATACCAGAAGAAAAGAACCAGAACAGCCTAGACCATCTCTCCATAACTGTTGCTGAAGCAAGCTCTCATATCACATCCAAAATCAGGAAGTAGGCTAAAATAATGGGCAAACCAAAAAAGAACCCCACCGTAATGAGGAATTGTGTGGCAGGAGCACACAAGACACAAATGCAGTAGACAATGATTATAAAATATCTATAAGCATTGTGTCAGAGAAAAAACATAGATCATGGACAAATTCAACCAAAAAATTAAGAGTTTTTAAGTTAAAAAAATTTTTTTAAATTAAATATACCTAAAAATTAAGAGTTTTTTAAGTTAAATTTTAATTTTTTAATAAATGGAAAAAGTTGAAAAAATGGAAAAGTGAATGAGAGCTATGGAAAAATTAACAGTTAACAGCTTGGTACAAGAAGTACAAAACCTTGCCCAAAAAATCAACTTCGTGAAAAGATGAATGGACCAAATTGAAGCCAATGACTCTGTGAAACAATAAGAAATAATAAAAACAAAGTCAAAAGGCTGAAAAAAATAGAGGTATAAAGAAATTCATAGTAAAAAAAATTACCTGTAAAACAAATTGAAGAGGAAAAAAATAAGAATAATTGGACTATCTAAATGTCATAACAGGGGTTGGGGCGGGAGCGGGAGGAGGAGGAGGAAGAAGAACAAGAACAAGAACAAGAACAAGAACAAGAACAAGAACAAGAACAAGAACAAGATGAAGGAAAAAAAGAATTGACCTATCTGAATGCCAGGAGAGAGACAGACAGACAGACAGATGGAAACAGAGACAGAAAGACAGACACAGCAACACATAGAGAGACAGATCTGTGTGTGTGTGTATAATATATACGTATATATATGTGTTTTTAAATATCTGTATATAACAATATATTATATAATAACTCTGTTTCCACATACATGTTAACACACACACACACACACACTATACTTCCTTTGGGAGTCTTAATGCTATAAAACTTTATTGAAAAATGTTTTTATTTTTTCCCTACATCATATCATAATTTTTTAATATTCATTTTTTTACTCAAAATAGCCTACTCACTGAGTTTTCTAGGGTAGATAATAGTAAATTCACAGCCTATGATTTTTAATTTTGTATATGTTATATTACAGTGTCTCCAATTGTCCCTTGACCTTCTCCATAAGTATACCATGTACCAGAATTTAAATGCTCTTTCACACCTACAAGTCAACAATCAGACTTCACTGGAAGATCCCAAATAAGCACTCACTACATACATGGATGAATTTCTTAATTTTTGTAATATCCCTATGAGTTGGCTTGAATATAAACAGTCTAAGTACAAAACTATTTTCCCTAAATAGTTCTATGATGATAGATTCAGTAAAATGTGTGACTTGAAAATTGTTTTTCTACTTTGTGAAACTACTAGCTGGCTAAACTCTGTGTGGTAGCCACAAGGCCATCATTTAGAGGAAAATAACGTTACATGATAAGTGATAAACAAGCATTTCAGAAAGAATCATGCTAAGATAGCATTGTTCAGATATGAAATTAATAGCAAAGAAACTTTTAGAGACGTAAATAAAAATTAATAATAAAAGAAATAAATAATTTGGAAATAAGGATCATCTTTGCTTTCTGTAAGGTTTTTGAATTCCACGGATCTCTCTGACATGTAACTAGTATTCTCTTTTCTCTTTCCTACTCCTCAATAAATCTAATTCTCTCCATCTTCCACCAGGAAAACCAACCTTGCTGCATGCCCTTGATTTCCCTTCTCCCTATTACTCTTAGATGTGCATTCCTTCCCTCTCCTCCCCCCTCCCCCGGCCCTATCTTTATTTTTTTAATCCTATCTTTAACAACAGAATCTATCTTTTCCTACCTTTCAACATTTGAATGAAAATACCTATTTAAATGAGCGATTAGTAGTAAATTGGGGTCCATGATAGGACTAAAGAAAGAGAACCTTTGTATGAAACATGCATCTAAATGAAATTTACTGAAAATATTGGGTTTCTTTTTTTAACTAGAAGATATTAATTTATTTATTTATAGTTTTCAACATTCACTTCCACAACATTTTGAGTAAAAATTTTCTCCCCATCTCACCATTCCCCTTACCCCAAGATGGTGTGCAATCTGAATTCTCCTTCCCCTAATTTGCTCTCCCTTCTATCAACCCCCTCACCCTCATCCCATTCTCCTTCTATTTTTCTGTAGGACAGGATAGATTTCTATACCCCATTGCCTGTATATCTTATTTCTCAGTTGCATGTGGAAAACCAACTATATTTCCCTTCATCCTATCCCACCCCTGTTTATTCTCTCTTTTGACCCTGTCTCTCCTCAGAAGTGTTTGTTTCTGATTATTCCCTCCCCCAATCTATCTCCCTTCTATCATACCTCCACTCTCTTATCCCCTTCCCCCCATTTTCCTGTAGGGTAAGATAGATTTCCATACCCAATTGAATGTGTATTTTATTCCCTCCTTAAGCCAAATCCGATGAAAATAAGATTCACTCATTCCCCATCACCTTCCCCCACTTCCTCTACACTTTAAAGACTTTTCTTGTCTGTTTTATGTAAGATAACTTACCCCATTCTATTTCTCCTTTTCTCCTTCTCCTACCATAATCCTTTTATACCCCTTAATTTTATTTTTTAGATATTACCCCTTCATCTTCAATTCACCCTGTGCCATCTATCTACCTATCTATCTATCTATCTATCTATCTATCTATCTATCTATCTATCTGTCTGTCTGTCTGTCTGTCTGTCTACATATAATTCTTTTCCCTCCACCTACCCTAATACAGACAAAGGTCTCATGAGTTATAAATATCATTTTTCCATGTAGGAATGTAAACAGTTCAACCGTAATAAGTCTCTTATGATTTCTCTTTCCTGTTTAGCTTTTCATGCTTCTCTTGAGTCTTGTATTTGAAAGTCAAATTTTCTATTCAGCTCTGATCTGTTCATCAAGAATTCTGGAAAGTCCTCTATTTCACTGAATGTCCATTTTTCCCCCTGAAGGATTATACTCAGTTTTACTAGGTAGGTGATTCTTGGTTTTAATCCTATCTCCTTTGACCTCCGGAATATTATATTCCAAGCCCTGTGGTCCCTTAATGTAGAAACTGTTAAATCTTGGGTTATCCTGATTGTGTTTCCAAAATATTTGAATTGTTTCTTTCTGGCTGCTTGAAATATTTTTTCCTTGATCTGGGAACTCTGGAATTTGTCTATAATATTCCTAGGAGTTTTTCTTTGGAGATCTCTTTCAGTAGGTTATTGGTGGATTCTTTCAATTTCTATTTTTCCCTCTGGTTCTAGAATCTCAGGGCAGTTTTCCTTGATAATTCCTTGAAAGATGATGTCTATGATCTTTTTTTGATCATGGCTTTCAAGTAGGCCAATAATTTTCAAATTATCTCTTCTATTTTGCAGGTCAGTTGTTTTTCCAATGAGATATTTCACATTGTTTTCTATTTTTTTTCATTCTTTTGGTTTTGTTTCACAGAGTCTTGATTTCTCATAAAGTCACTAGCTTCCATTTGCTCCATTCTAATTTTTAAGGAAGTATTTTCTTCAGTGAGCTTTTGGATGTCCCTTTCCCCCAAATATAGCGTGGATAAAATCAGTTAGTGCAAATATTAATATAAAGCAGTAAGACTGGGTTAGAATCTTAACAGGATAAAATGTAGTTTCCAGGGGCTTTAAAAAATGGAAGAGTCAGAGGCAAGATGGTAGAATATAGGAGGCACTAAAGTCAAGTTCTCACAACATTCCCCTCCAAATAACTTTAAAATTACTCTTTGAATTTAATTCTGGAGAGGAAAAGCCAACAAAAGGTCAGGGTGAGACAATCTTCTACCCCAAGACAACTTAGGAAGTCAGAAAGAGAGGTGTGTGACATGGTGGTAGAAATGGCTTGCAGTCCACATGGATGCAACAGTAGTGATGGTGGTGCTGGTGACAGTAGCAGCAGCAGTTTCAGGAACTCTTAAATCAGAGACAGTAAGAAAATTTCACAATAAGTCAGAAAGTAGGTGAAAGACTAGATATTGTATGGCAACTCCGTTGACCACTATACTGACTTCTCACAGTCACAGCTTCATAGAGGAGAGAAGCACTTTTGGTCATGAGGGAGCAGGGGCCCTGAGGATCAGCATCACTTGAGGTTACAAAAAAAATCAGGGGCCCTTCCTGAGTAAGGAAAAGAGCTCAGTTCAGGAGTAGTGACCACTCTTCTGCCTATATCATGTCACCTTGGAAGCATCAAAATCTTCTAAACCCCCCAGAGCTAACTCTGAAAAAAAGCACCGAAAAAAAAAAAAAACTGAAGCTTGGGACAGTACCCTCCCTACACACCAACACCAGGAACCAATCCTAACTTTAACAAAATTTTCAAAGTCAAGAAATAGGATGAGAAAATGAGCAATGACAAAAAAAAGAATTTGATCATAAAAGCTACCATGGTAACAGGGAAAATCAAGACACAAACCCAGAAGAAGACAATGATGTTAAAACATCTATAAGCAAAGTTTCAAAGTGGAAAAATAAATAAAGACAAAAATCCAACAAGAATTCCCCTAAGAATTAAAACTTTTTTTTAGGCAGTTGGGATTAAGTGACTTGCACAAGATCACACAACTAGTAAGTGTCAAGTGTTTGGTCTGAGACCAGATTTGAACTCAGGCCCTCCTGAATTCAAGGTCAGTGCTCTATCCACTGCACCACCTAACTGCCAATCAAATAAGAGTGATGGAAGAAAAATTGAGTAAAGAAATAAGATAAAGGGAAGACAATTATGAAAAGACATGAACAATGTGATAAAAGAGGCACAAAAAATACTGAATAAAATAACACCTTAAAAACAGAAATAACCAAAGGATACTTTTATCCTTTGGTGTAAAAGGTGTAAATGGTGTAAAACTTCACTGATGAAAATAACTCCATTAAAAAGCATAAATGGTGAAATGAAAAAAAAAGTTACAAAAGCCAGGAGAAAAAAAGGTTATTTTGTTTTGTTTCGTTTTGTTTTGTTTTGTTTTGTTTTTAAGAATTGGGGAAGTGTAAGCTAATGATTCCATGATCATCAAGAAACAATAAAACAAAGTGAAAAGAATTAAAATATAGAAAAAATGTGAAATATCTCATTGGAACAACAACTCATCTGGAAAATAGAGAGATAATTTAGGAATTACCGAATTACCTAAAAGGCATGATCAAAGGAAGAGTCTAGATATATTTCAAGACATCATAAAGGAATCCTTCTGTAATACTCTAGAACTAGAGGTTAAAATAGAAATTGAAAAAATCTACTGATTACCTCCTGAACGAGATTTCAAAATGAAAACTTCCCGGAATATCATAGCCAAATGCCAAAACTCCCAGGTAAATAAGAAAATACTTCAAGCAACAAGGAAGAAACCATGGAAATAGCATGGAGTCAAAGTCAGGATTACATAAGATTTAGCAGTTTCTATCTTAATAAAATTCAGAGGTTAGAATAAGATATTTGGAAGGGAAAACAGCAAGGATTACAAGCAAGAATAACTTACCCAGCAAAACTGAGTATAATCCTTCAATGGAAAAATGAATATTTAATTAAATAGAACACTTTCAAACATTTCCAAATAAAAGACAAAAGTTGAATAAAAAATTTGACATTCAAGTACAAGTCTCAAGAGAAGAAAAAAAATAAATAAACATGAAAGATAAATCATAAGGGACTTGAAGTTAAACTCTTTATATTCCTATATGAAAGATACATGTGACTACTTAGAACTTTATTGTTATGAGCACAATAAGATGGACTCTCTATAGACAGAGAACATGGAAATGAATCAATTATATTGGAATGACCTTTTAAAAAATGAATGAGTGAAAAAAGAAGGATGTACTGAGAGAAAAGGGAAGGAAGAGAAAGAATTGGGAAAATTATCATGCATAAAAGATGTACTCCAAGAAAAGCTTTTACAGTGAAATGTAAAAATGGGAGAAGGCAGGCAATATATTAATCTTATTCTCATACGAATGAGTTCAAAGTGGGGGAAATATCTACATGTACTCAATTGGATATAAAAATCTATCTTACCCAACAGGAAGTAAGAGTGGAAGAGGACAACAGAAAAGTGGAGATGAAAAAAGGAAATTAAGAGAAAGGAAGAAAGTAGTGAGAATTAAAAAAAAAACTCTAAATAAGGGAGAAGATTAAAAGACAGAGAGAAAGATAAACAAAAGAAAACAGGATGGAGGGAAATGCATAGTTAGTAAACATAACTATAATGTGAATAGGATGAATTCAGCCATAAAAAAGAAGTGGATAGCAGAAAGGATTAGAAACCAAAATCCAATAATATCTCATTTACAAGAAACATACTTGAAACATAGAGACACAGAGTTAAAATTAGAGGTTAGAGCAGAATCTATTATGTCTCAGGTAAAGAATAAAGTAGGAGCAACAATTGTGACCTCAGACAATGAACAAGCAAAAATAGGCTTAATTAAGAGAAATAAACAGGAAAACTACATCTTGGAAAATGCATCAAAGACAGTGAAATAATATCAATACCAAACATATATGTTCCAAATGGCAAAGCATTCAAATTCTGAAAGAAAAAGTTGAATGAATTATGGGATGAAATATGTAAGAAAACTATATTGGGGGACCTCAACTATCCCATCTCAAAGTTAGATAAATGTAACCCTAAAATAAATAAGAAAGAAGTTAAGGAGATAAATAGAATTTTAGAAATATTATATATGATAAAACTCTGGGGAAAAAAAGGACTAAAAAGGAGTATAAATTTTCTTAGCAAACATGGTGCCTTTCTGAGCATGTATTAGGATGCAAAACTTCACAAAAATGCAAATAAAAAGGAATATTAAACTTACTTTTTTATATCATAATGAGATAAATATTACATCCAATAAAAGACTATGGAAACATAAATTAAGAATAAATTAGAAACTAAATAATATAAACCTAAACAATGAGTGGATCAAATAACAAATCACAGAAACAATCAATAATTTCATTAAAGAGAATGACAAAAAAAATGAGACAACATACCAAAATTTGTTGGAATGCACCCAAAGCAGTAGTTGGGGAAAATTTATATCTCTAAATGTGTACATCAATAAATGAGAGAAAGACTTTGACACAGCAATAAAACTTCTAAGTCTATATCCCAAAGAGATCATAAAAATGGGAGAAGGACCCACATGTACAAAAATATTTATAGCAGCTCTTTTTGTGGTAGCAAAGAATTGGAAACTGAGGGGATGCCCATCAATTGGAGAATGGCTGAACAAGTTGTGGTATATGAATGTAATGGATTACTATTGTGCTATAAGAAATGGTGAATAGGTAGAATTCCAAAAAAAAAAAAAAAACACTTGGAAAGTGAGCAGACCCAGTAGAACATTGTATACAGTAACAGCCACACTGTGCAATGACTGACTTTGATAGACTTGACTCTTCACAGCAATGCAAGAATCTAAGACAACTACAAAAGATTCATGATGAAAATTGCTATCCACACCCAGAAAAAGAAATATGGAGTCTAAATGCAGATGGAAGAATACCATTTGCTCTCCTCTTCCTTTGTTGTTTTATTTTATTGCTTCATTCTAGTGGTTCCTCCCATTAGATTTAATTGTTCTTTACATCATGACTAATGGGAAAATATGCTTAACATGAATATATATGTAAAGCCTATACCGGATTCCACACCATCTTGGTCAGGACGGGGAGAAAATTTAAAACTCAAAACCTTATGGAAGTGCATGTTGAAAACTAAAAATAAAAGAAGTTTAAAAAATGAGAGAAAGAGTAGATAAGTGAATTGGGCATGCAAAAACAACAACAACAACAACATCAAAACTAGACAAACAACAAAACAGAACAGAAAATCCCCAATTAAACACCAAATGGAAATCCTAAGAATCAAAAAAAAATAATAAAATGGAAAGTTTACTTTAAAACTTGAACTAATAAAATGAGAGGTGGTTTTATTTAAAAAATAAAATAGACCAACTATAAATACTAATATGTCAAAAGCTAATTAATAGATTAATATGTTTTTAAAAGAAAGAAGAAAACTAAAATACCAGTATTAAAAAAATGAATAGGTCAAATGGACCACCAACGAAGATGAAATTGAAACTATTCTTAGGCATTATTTTACCCAATTATATGCCAATAAAGCTTACAATCTAAATGAAATGGATGAATATTTACAAAAATAATTTTAAAAAAACAGACTTCATCTGAATGGAAAAAAGATCAAGAATATCAGGGGGAATCAATGAAAAAAAAAATGAAGGAAAGTGACACAGCAGTACCAGATTTTTATCTATATTACAAAGCATAATCATCAAAATAATCTGGTACTGGATAAGAAACAGAGTGATGGATCAGAGGAATAGATTAGGTTCACAATAAACAGTAGTAAAAGATCATAATAATCTTATATTTAATGAACACAAAGATCCTAGCTTTGAGGGTAAGAACACACCATTTGACAAAAATGGCTGGGAAAACTAGAAGGCAATTTGGCAAAAATAGGCATAAACCAACATCTTGCACCACATACCAAGATAAAGTCAAAATGGATAAGGGATTTACAGATAAAGAGTGATATCTTAAGTAAATTAGGGAAAGATCCATTTAGCTGCCAAATGTATAAGGAAAGAGTTTATGAATAAGAGAAGAATTTCTGATCAAAAGCAAGATAGAAGAGCATTATGGGAAGTAAAATAGATAATTTTGATTACTTGAACTTCAAAATGAGCTGCACAAACATAACCAAAGGCAACCAGAAAAACCTGGGAAGTCTTATATGAACTGATGCAAAGTGAAGTGAACAGAATCAGAAGAACATTGTACATAGGGACAGCAATATTGTAACAATGATCAATGATGAGAGAGACTTAGCTACTCTGATCAAGACAACAATCCAAGATAATTTCAAAGGATTAATGATGAAGAATACTATCCTCCAAGAGAGAGAACTAGTAAATTCTGAATAGAGATTGACACATTTTTCATTCATTTCTTTATTTTTCATGTGTGTGTGTGTGTGTGTGCACACGTGTACAATGCATGTTTTGTTTTGCAACATGGCTAATATGTAAATATATTTGTATTGACTTCAAATGTATAATCGATATCATATTGCTTGTCTTAGTACAGGGGTGGAGAGAGGGGGAGAATTAGGAACTCTAACTTTAAAAAAAATGTTAAAAAATTTAAATGCAATTGGGAAATTGGTAGAGTTTGGGGTGGCAAAATTTAACACTGAAACAGTTTAACAAAATTGTCCATAGTACTTGTTTTAGGGACTTTGACATTTCCCTCTTCTTCCCATTTATACTGAAAAGTCTGCCAAAGGCTTACTTAAACCATCAATAGACGGTGTATTATATTCAGTGTTAAATCCATCTATTCCAAGAACACTGCTTTTTGTCAGGACTCTTATTACATTTTCTACTACTTGTTCAGTTATTTTGTCCTCTACATACTCAATTTTTGAGACTGGAAATTACATGTGAGGTTATCATTTTTGGTTTTTTGCTTTTGTTTTTTTTTTTGTTTTTTTCTTTTGCTCACTCTCTATAGATTTTGAGACTGACCTACCAAATCTTTGGGGGCCTTCTTGATAATTTCTGGTTTGGTTGTTTTATTGTTATTATTATTATTATTATTATTATTATTATTATTTTATTATTATTTTGGAGGCAATGAAGGTTAAGTGACTTGTCCAGGGTCACATAGCTAGCTAGTAAATGTCTGAGGCTGGAATTCAACTCAGGTCCTCCTGACTCCAGGGCCAGTGCTCTATCCAGTATGCCACCTAGCTGCTCCCTGGTTTTCTTTGGATTTCAGGTTTTGCCTATCCAATCTATGGTACCCAATTACTAGAGTCAACCTAAACTTCTCCACTGCAACTAATATCTCTTGCCTAATAGACGAGTGTTGTCACTCTGAAACCTCACACCTAGATTAGACTTTTTTAGGCTACTTCCTCCAAACTAGATTTACCTTAGTGCTACTTCTCAGGTCTCAACGTAATGATTGTCTGTTTTGAGAAAAATCAATGAATCACCAAAAATCTCTCTTCATTTTGATGATTTAATTTTCTGAGTAATTATATGTGAAGAAAGTAGTCATAAATAAATGTTAAAACTGAAGTAAATATTTCAAAGCTGGGATTAATTTTTAATGAAAAATTATGACCATTGAGCAAAAGAGAAACATTTAAATTGTTCCTCTAAAAGTAAATAGAGGTTAGAAGATTATTCAATTTATAAACACTCCAAAGAAAAGAACAAGAAAGATAAATAAGTAAAATTCTTAACAAAAGACTGAATAATTAAAATAATATTTTCATGTGTTTAATGAAAGATGAGGTGAATGCTAAAAAGAAATCATTGAAGGTAAAAGAAAGAACAAAGAGATATGACAAAACAAAAAATAGAAAGAAGAAAAAAAAAAGATCTACTGGCCTAAAGATTTTAAAGTAACTTAAAGACTCAAGAGAAGAAAAAAATTGAATTAGTATTTAAATAACTATAAGTGCACTGATATTCTTTGTTGAGAAGATAATAGAAAAGTGTTTCTCCCATGTTGTGAGCATACTAACCAAGAGACAGAAGGGAACTAGCTATTTACTCTCAAAAAGTCCACATAGGAACAGAAAACAAATGGTAATTTCTTGGTTTTCTCCAAAATGTGGAGCACTGTGGTAAAGTAAGAAAAATAGAAAGAACATATTGGACAGAGGTAGTGAGGAATTTAAGCCTAGAATCCCAGAAGGAGAAATGAAAAGGTACCATTAACATACAGGTTGAGGAAGAAATAACAGTGACATCATAACTGGTTTTGTTTGGGCAGAATAAGCATGTTAGTTCACTATTTTTTTTTTCCAAATAAGAGACATGCTTCTCAGGAAAACATCCTAACACACAGAAATGAAGGCATATATGACCCTATTGGTATAGAATTTCCAGGACAGAAGAGAAGATAAAGACCTAGAGGTAAGTTCTAAGATTTAAGACAGCTAGTGGTTATGTTAAAGGACAGGGTAAGAGGTAGCTTCACAATTTGAGATAGAAGGGGAAGGAAATAAGAATTTATTAAGTAACTGCTATGTGCCATGGAGTTTACTAAGAACCTTACAGATATTATTTCATTTGATCCTTGCAACAATCACATGAGGTAGGTGCTATTATCACTCCCATTTTTCAGTAAAGGACACTGAGGTATACAGAAGTTAAGTTACACAGGGTGACATAACCAATAAGTGTCTGAGATTAGATATGAACATTTAACTAATTATAATTAGATAACCCTGAGAAACAGTTATTATTCAAACTTTTTAATCTTCTTTTGTTTCTCCAAAGAGTATTTTGTAATTATTTTTAAATCTGATTGTGTCTTGCAAAAATGAGTCCCAGATATTTTAAGTATTCTGTACTTACTTTAAATGGAATATCTTTCCACTATTCAAATACACACATATGTTCATGCATAATTATATTTTTCTGCTAAAATTTAACTTAATTACTATTTTCAGTATTAATAAATTATAAGTCTATCTAGGTAGCTCACAGTTAGAAAATCAACAAAGAAAATTTCAAAGACACAATGCAGTATGAGTAAAACTCAAAAGGAAAATCTAAAATAGCATTAGTAGATATTATACTATGAAAGAACAAAATTTTCATTAAAAAAGATAATCCTTAGGACTCCTTAAAGACCATGGAAATTATCTAGAAAATACAGAATAGTGTAAAAGAAAAATAAAATTGTTGGAAGAAAATTTAAGCAAAGAAATTGGGCAAAAAATCAATTCTACAAGCAGAATTAAGTAGGAAAAACATTTAAATATCAGGGTAGGGAAATGTGAATGCATTATGGAGAGTAAAATATTTAGAAGACAAAAATACTGAAGTGAAATGAAATTTGCTAGAAGAAAAGCAAAAGGTAATAATGTTAAAAGAACATGAATTATATACAATATAAAATGACAGATCCTAAAGACTGTATATTCAGATATAAAGATGAAAAATGTCTGTGAATCATGACATACACACACATATACATATACATATGCACATGCACATACATATACATATATACATATATATACATATACATATTCACCAAAGGCCATAGTGCTAAATGTTATTTAAAAAATTGTCTTGAACTTTCATATATAGAACAGTTTATGCCCATCAAATGAATCCACCCAATTCTGCAGGGCAAGAATAGGGTGTGGAGTTGGAAGTTTGTGTGTGGGAGACAGAGAACACCTCAATTGTGTATATTTTGGCTAATACCACATCACAGTTAATTTTTAAAATATATAGCAAATTTTGTAAATACAGAAGAACAACTCAGGATTGTCCCACAGCCAGGAAGAATTTTGTGTATATACACACATATATATTCTAACATATGTGTATGGGTATTCTAACATATCCTTCAAACCAGAGTCTAATAATCAATGACAAAAGATGGCCTTTCAACAAGAGAGACATTTGAGTCATTCCAGAAAAAAAAAATAATATGTGAGCTTAAAAACAAAGACACAGAATAAAAAGGACAGGCTAAAACAAACTGTATTAAGCATCAGATGATTTCTCCTAGAAAAAATATAGAACTTGCAAGCAATCATATTATAAGACAATAATTATCAAACAGTTAGTGATCTGAATTGGTGAGAGTTTTCAGATCAAGAACTCATTATACAAATGAAATCACAGGTATGGACCCGGCCAAAAATAAATAAACAAACAACAACAACCCTACAAATTTTAAAAACCTGAAATTTTATGCCTAGTATTTAAGTAATAAAATTCTTCCAAGTATAACATTTAATGCTAACAATTCCAAGATATGTAACTTTGGGAATAATTGCCAAGTACCTTATCTAAGTAAATCACTAAGTTATGTATTATTGTCATTAGGAGTGCTAAAAGTTAATCTTATTGGTTTCTCTTCCACTTAATTTTTATCAAGTAATTTTATTAATTGACCCTACTACCTTTTTGGAAGTAGTGGAACATTAAATGCTTATTGGTAAAAGTAAATTTTTTTAAATATGGAAAGATACTCCAGATTCCCACAAAACCTGAGTAAAGCTCTAAAAAATGCACTAGATGGGCCAAATAAAGCCCAATATACATAGGTACATAATCTTCAATCCAGATCATGACAGTTAGCTAGTCAATAAAGATTTAAATCTGTGCTGGGACAAGCAATGGTAAATAGAGGGAAAATGATATAAATAGATCCCACAGCTGCAGACAAAGCCATATTGGTGCCCAGCACAAGTAAACAGGATCAGACCAGTGCCCGGAAGTGGGCATAATATTATTTAGCTTCTACAGGCAACAAAAACAAATCAGCACCATGCATCCTCTTTCAACTTACTAACTAGGCAGCCCATATCCATCATAAAGTCCAGGAAAAACATACTTGGACTACAGTGAGAAACAAAGCCAGACTATCAACTCTGCAATCCAAGGTCCAGGAAGTCCATGACCAAGTCATAAGAATAATTATATCAAGAGAAAGGGACAGGGCAGCACCTAGGAAATAAAGCACTTTGGTTCTTTAAGGTAGCCTTTTAACAGTACAATTAATAATATCTGATTGGGATATATCATACTCACAGCAAGGGGTAATGCCAACTCTGGCTTCAGAATGATGCAGTGAGGAGACAGAAAAGGCCAAAACTTGAGTCAACAAGAGGTTAAGCTCAAGTGAAGGAGTCCCTGCAGAAGGTGGGGCTTGATCTTAGCCACCTAATAGGGGACCTATTCTGATCTATGAATTCCCACATTCGAATAACCAAAGTACCGTAAAATATTCTGAAAAATGGCCAGGACATTTAAAATACAAATTCAGGAAGAGTATCTTGGCTTAACCAAACACAAAAGAGATCTAGGCAGCTAATGGCACATGTTCTTCCTTAAGGTATCTGAAATTTGGGGAGGGGGAACTCCAAATCAATGGAAAAGTTCATAGAGAGAACTTTTTACCAAGAAGTGTCACCAAACTGATTTTAACAGTTATCAACAACTATGCTTATTTCCTCATTTCCGTAAAGAACATTATGAGAATATTTTATGTACACAAAAAGAAAATACTTGATAAGAAGGGAAGAAGCAGATTTTTTTTTTGCCAAACCCCATTTACACTGGCTTTGGAGTCCAGAGGATCCTATGCTAATCACACTTCCAACACTTACAAACAATAAAACCTTAGATAAGTCATTTAATTTCTCTAAATTTCAGTATCTTCATCTAAAAGAGTTAGATAATAACAGGTAGCACCTCCTTCACAGGATTGTTGTGAGGATTAAATGAGGCAATATTTGCTAAGAATTTTGCATATTTTAAAGTACTACATAGAGTATCTATCCCAAAGGTCTTACAATATTTTTAAGCAATTAAAACTTTTATCAGTTAAGCTATTAAAACTTAAAACTGATGTTTTGCCTATCTTTAGCACCCAGAAGATACAAATGGTAGCTAAATGGGAGGATGGCTGGCAGGTACTTCTTGAAGACGAATAAAGAAATTCCTGTATTTGTTTTTATCACAAACCCAAAGGCAACAGAAAACACCATTTCATAGGGTATTTGGTCATCTTACATTGGACTTCTACTGGGAAAATAATTAAAGCTTCTATTAAGATCTGTTAAAATGAATGAAGAGGTCAAACAAACAAAAACAGCCCAAAATTGTATAAGCAACTTGAGATGACCTTCCAAATTCAATCTATCATATGTTTTGATATTCAATGTCTTCAACGTAAAAGGATAGAATATGGCAGGATAAAGATGCCAAATATGGAACAGGAAGAAAGAATGATATGTCAATCCATCCACAATAATTTATTAAGCACCAGAAACTGTTCCAGAGAGATAAAAATGCAATAGACCCTCCTCACATGGAACTGACTTTCTATCAAGAGAAACAAAATGTAAGTGTGTACAGAATAAATACCAAAAAAAAAAAAAATACAAGGCAGTTTTAGCAGGGAAAATTCTAGCCGTCGAGAATACCAGGAAAGCCTTTTTTTTTTTTTTTTCCTTTTTAGAATGCAATGCTTGAGTTGAGTCTTCGGCAAAGAAACAGATTCTACAAAGAAGGGAGGTCATTTCAGGCAGGAGGGACAGGGGAAGGGCTTTGCAAAGGTACAAAAATATCATGTTATATGGAAAACAAGGCCAGTTGTTTGGTTTGACTGTGGAGTGTAGGAAGCAGAGAATTCTGTAATACAGCTGAAAATGTAGGTTGGAACCAGGTTGAGAAAGCCTTTAAAAGCTAAACATGAGTTTATATCTACCTGGGAAACAACAGTCATTGAAGTTTTTTGGAGTAAGAGAGTTACATGGTCAGACCAACTATACAATCAATTTGATAGCTGTGTGAATAATGAACTGGCATGAGGAAAGGATTGGGAAAGGGATGATTTAGTCACAGGCAGCTGGCAACTAGGTAGCACAGGTGGTGATCAGATTAATACAATGGTAGAAAAAATTTAAAAAAAGATAGATCATGTACTTAAAATACCAGTTTGATGTATTTAAACAAATTATTGATTGTGAAAAAATTGTATGCAGATAAGAGAAAGCATCATATTATAACAATTTCATTTGTGATGCTAAATTTATGTTTCTGAGATTGGTTATTTATATTCTCTGATATTTGATCTAGCAAGATGCTTATTTTCTTTCTTTTTTGGTAATATGCTTTGAAATTCATTTTCAGTTTTGTTGGAAAGTAATTGAGTATAATAGTTGTTGGCAATTTCCTTTATTTCTCTGTATTTGTAGTCAATCATTCCTTTTAATTTTTATTTATTTGCTTATCTTTTATTTATTATTTATTTATTTAGGTAATTTAGGTAATATGAATGTCCTCTCTCTTTTTTGATCAGATTTTAATAGTTTATCAGTCACATTGGTCTTTAAAAATCTTAGGTTTATTAATTTTCAAAATACTATTCACTTGCAATTTTCTTCTGTTTAATTTACAGATTTGCAGTTTATTTTGTAGATTTTAGTGTTGTTAATTTTATGATTTTGTATTTTATTCAGCTATAAGCTTAATATATTGGTCTATTCTTTCTCTTGTTGATGGAACTTTTTAGGGGTATGAATTTTCTCTTATAAACTATTTTATTAGGTACTGTAAATTTCAATACAAAATAGTATTGTGTATATATGTTATTTATTTCTATTGTTTTTTCTTTGACCCATTTATTCTTTAAGACTAAGATTTTAATGCTCTTAGCCTCCAATCAGGTTTAAATCCCTTTTTCAAATTTCCTTTTATCATTACAATTTTTCATTGTGTGATGTACCTTCTGCCTTCTCCCCATTCCATCCTATATCATCATTAAGTGAAGTGCAAGCTCCCCTTTTATCTGGGATTCTTTCCTTGGTTCTGTGGTTACAGGTATCAGACTAGGCCAGAGGTTGGAACTGAGAATGAGCTCTGCTTCAGGGATTCTAGCCAGTCACACAGCTGCTGTTTGCTTCTGAACTAGCTTTCCTCCTTTGGTACATAGCCTAGGGCTTGCAAAGTTTCCATACCCTGGAATGTCAATTTTAAATGAAGGTCTGCTATTCAGTCTGTCCTGGATTTGTGACTTGGGAAATCCATAGCAAACAATAGAACAGCCGGTTGACACCTGTTCAGGCATTGTGCACAATTTTAATCCTCTCTTTGTTGAATCTGAGTTTTCCTCTTGTCTTGGTGTACAACTTCTCCCTAAGCTGAAATACTCAACATAGACTGCTCCTTATGTTGACCAGAGAGAGAAAAAAATGACTCAATGGGATTTTTTTCTGGTATTTTCAGATTAGGATTCGGTCCAGTACATTTTCTAGGTCTGTTAGGAGGAGAAATTTTTTTGGGGGAAGAGCTTGATACATTTCTTACTTCTCCATCATCTTTGCTTTAACTTATTATATTTATTCATAATCTCCTTTTCTCCCCAAGCTTCCTATCCCCAGGCAAAAAGGGATGAGATTCATGGGATTCTTATTCACCTAATTTCCTAGCTTTAATTGCAAACATGGAAAATCTTGACTGGGCAATAGTGGCCTTTCTCTATTACACTAAGCATAGACTTACAAGTATTCAAGGAAGCGATATGTTCCTTTCTTCTTTCATCTTTCCCTAGGTGACTTAAACAATTATTTTACTGTATTTTGTTTCTCTATCTTATTAGTTGGTCCCTTTTTTCATGTGCTACCTTCTTATTATTTTTGAATGATTTTTAGATGAGTTTGGCTGAAATCAAATTTCATTGTCACTGTCTTTACCATAGATATCAATACTTTTTCTTCTTTAATGAAATTATTTCTGTTTGTGGCATCTAGGTGGTATAGTGGATAGAGCCCCAGGCCTGGAGTCAGGAATACCTGGGTTCAGATCTTCCCTCAGACACTAGCTGTGTGACCCTGTGCAACACTTAATCTTGTTTGCCTCAGTTCCCTCATCTGGAAAATGAGTTGGAGAAGGAAATGGTAAACCACTTTAGTACCTTTGCCATAAAAACCCCAAATGGGGTCTCGAAGAATTGGACACAAGGGAAATAAGTGAACAACAACAACTTGTTGTTTGTGCATTAGAATTGGGGTCAGCATATTCTTTTTGGTTAACTTGCAAAATATTTTTTTTATTCCAGGGAATAGATGTATGAATGGTCAAATGAATGAATGAAAAAAAAAAGAAAATATTTGTAAAAAAATACTATATTCCAAGTACTGCTTTATGTGCTGGGGTACAAATAGGGGGAAAAAAAGACAATCCTTGCATTTGAGAAAATAATATCCTAATTTGGGAAGAAATACATAAAAGAAAATATATTTTGGAAGGCAAATGAGGATCCAGACATCCTGAGGGATCTGCAGTTCTGCTGTTAGCCACACCCATGGGTTTTTAGGTTTATGTTAGCAGGTCAGATGATAGTACCTGGAATCCTTTAGGCATAGATATATGAGAGACCGTAAGGCTTGGAGGATGTTAGCAGGCATTAGCATGACAATTTGCAAGTTGGTAATCACTCTCACTTGAAGGAATAGAATTGGTATCTCCAATCTCATATCCAAGCAATGTGAACAGTCAAATAGCTTGTTTAGGTTCTACGTTGGCTGGGGAAGAAGGAAAGGGTGAGAAAAGAAAACAAGTAGGGTAAGGGCATACCATAGTAGTGGGTCTTCCCACCAATAAGAAATTTCAAATAGGTTGTGGGAGGCCCAGAGCAGGTCTAGCTGTCCCTAACTTCCTCCTTGGCCATAAGAAATTCAGAGACGAAGTTGTGACTTCTTCCTAAAGTTCTATTTATACTGGCCGCAAGCCGACCTTCTGCCAGCCGTATGCCGGTACCCACTCCTTCTATAAGGAGCACACTACCAGAGTCTTACTCACACTCGAGTCTTTGGTCCTCTGCCAGATAACCACACAGAGACGAGCTATCGGGAGGTGCCAACACCAGAGCTTTATTCAGAGGCCAACACAGCAAGCCATCATAGCAAGCCCAAGCAGCAAGGCCAGAGCAACAGGGCAGGAGCCAGGAGAGCGCGCGTGTGATCTGACCACGCTTGTTCCTAAAAACCTACCTCACCCCTCCTTCCCAGCCCGCTTACTAGCCAATGATTGTAGGGTCAGATACCGGAAGGGGCTGTCTGAGTTTAGCACACCAAGGGGGAGGGAGTGACATAGGAGGCTAGGACCGGATACGGGGAGGAGGCATCTGGGATTGGCACATAGACAAGAGTACGTGAC